>NW_024572707.1:0-94369 GCF_018153835.1 Drosophila eugracilis | reverse complement strand
AACCACGTCATCACTTGCATTCGATTGTGGAACCAATTTAAAATTTCCTAAAGCCTTAAGCTGAAAGTAGCAGTTTTACATTTAGCTGAATTGATTTTAAAATTTTAAATACTTATATGCACGGATACTCGGTATGTGGAGTGCGCCTGAGTCAGGTATTCTCATACGATCCTCCCTCCATTGGTTTTCTGAAAGACCTGACCCTTTGCTATCTCTTGGGTGAGTCCACCTGGGAACTCACCCCCCTACCAAGTGTGCGCTCAGGTCTGCTTGTGCGTAAAGGTGCGACCCCCACCCCAACCCTCAAGTGTGTGCTGATATCTGCTTGTGCGCGGAGGTGTGGGAATTTATTTTTAAGCGTTTTAAGTTTTTAACTTAATCCTATAAAGTTACCATTGAAAGGGCTTGAAAAATGCTTCCAATGTCACCAAACACATTTTAGCCTTTTTAGGGTAGTAGCACTTGGGGCATTGGCAATTGGCACTCGGCTAAAATGGCACTCTGGCGAAATGACCCTCTGCTGATTAGCCGAGCGCCCAGCCAGTTTCTAGGATAAATCTTCGCTTGGTGTCTTAGATGAGAAACCTTTTCCTGTATAGGTCAGACTCACTACTACCCTAAAAAGGCAAAATTTCGGTAATTGGAGGTCTCAATATAGGCCTTCACTAAAAACAAGAGGAAACGCTGTAGTCGAGTGCCGCGACTATAAGATACCCGTTACAGTATTACGCAATTTTAAAATATTCATTTTGCTAGTGGAAATTCACAAGGCGCCCTATATTGTCAGAGAAAGCATGTTGAATGACTGATAGTGACGTTACTGCCCATGTGAGGCCTTATAACGTACATTTCTTCATAAATAGCGAAATAATGTTCCGATTTAAAAAAATATTTGGCAAATCGATAGATATTAGCAGAAAAAAAGTTATACAACTTTCGCGTAGAGGGGGCGTGGCCGGCTGAAAACTCGGGACAAGTTGCAGTGGCATCTCTTTAATACGTGTTTTTAAACCTAACATTCTAGCTCTTATAGGTCCCGAGATTTTTGTATTTTTGGTTTCCAAGTTTTGTGGCCGTTAGAGTGGGAGTGCCTAGATGATTAATTTGCATTTGGGGGCATCGTAGAAATCTACATGCTTAGTCCTTTCTGTCACTTATAGTTACTGAGAGATCAGCTTTTCTAGAAAATGCGAAAACCGTCTTTGAGCCTTGTGGGCGTATGGGTGGGGTGGCCGGTTAATGGTACCTCTATAATATACGCTGGTATCTAAGGATTCAAGGATTCAACTTTATAGCTCCAATAGTTCCTGAGTTTTTAAGCGATCTTAGTTTTTCTTGATTTGTGGGAGTTAGAGTGGGCGTGGCAGGGTGCTGTAATAAACTTGCGTAGGGACCTCGAGAATCTTCATGGTTAATCTCAACTTTGTATCTCTTAAAGTTCCTGAGATCTCAGCCTTCATACGGACAGACGGACATTGCTCAATCGTCTTCGCTATTCATCCTGATCAAGAATGTATATACTTTACAGGGTCGGAAACGCTCCTTCTACCTGTTTTATACTTTTCAACGAGTTTAATATACCCTTTTTACTCTACGAGTAACGGGTATAAAAGTGTGTTTGGTGTCATTGGAAAGCATCAAACCCTTTCCAATGGTTATAAGCTGCAACTTTTCATTAAAACGCTTAAATATATATTTCCACACATGTAAAACTGATGTATTATAATCAGCTTACGTCCTATGTTATGTTAGCTACTACCAATATAGAAAAAAAAAAAAAAATTGCGAATATAGTCAAAAAACGGACTTGTGAAATTTAAATTTTGTATAGGAAAATTTCAGTCGCAATATATTAGGTTGTTTGGTAATGACATACCTATTTCTTTATTGATTTTTGACGACGATTTTAACATAGCATTGTCCGACTTAAGTGCTATATGTACCGTTGCCTTCGATGATTTTCTGCCATTTTGATGGTAAATTGTATATGCCTCTCCTAAAGATGTCCTTGTCCCTACTGGCAAAAAAAATCGGCGTTTCGATTTTCACAATCCTCCCTTGAACTCAATTTTTGCCCATCGAAAAAATTTTGCATGGCGAAAAACCGTATCGTAATCGCTTGGGGCAATGTCCGGACTATAAGGTGGATGCATTAACACTTCCCAACCAAGCTCCCGTAGCTTGTGACGCCCTTACGATTCTCCTTAGCTGGCCGCATCTGTTCAAGTGTAATCTTCAATCGTTCACAGTATAGGTCATAGTTTGGATTGGCCATAGGACAACACTTCATAATGGATAATTCCTCTGATATCCCACCATACACTCAGAAACACCTTCAGAGCCGTCAGTCCTTGCTTTGCCACCGTTTGAGACGACTCAGTGTGCTTCGACCAGGATCTTTTACGCTTTATGTTGTCATATGTGATCCATTTTCTTCACCACGATCTAAAAGGTTTTTTTGGGACAACTCATGAGACATCGAGCTTTTTTCTTACATTTTTTTACTTTAAATGTCTATGGTCGCTTTCCGTGCTTAGTTGCAGCTCCCGTGAGATGGTTCTAATAGTCACATTTCAAAATTCCCCGAATTTCTGCGTTTGTGACTCAATTTCCATCGATTGTAATTTTTTAACGTGGAAGCTTATGTAAACATATATGTCATATTAAAGGCGATGCCAATACCTTTCAAACGATATACAGCATTTGACTTCACAAGCGAAATTCGAAATTTGAATGTAAAAACCGGTATGTCATTACCAAACAACCTAATATTATATATGCAGAATTGTCATCCAAATATTTTTTGGCAAGCATGTGCTTAAAAATTTTTCAGCATCACGCCAACATGGAAGCGCCTTCATTAGTAAAATATCTCGGGTGAGCCAAATTTGACAAATATGTCACCCTTTGGGCATATTTAAAGTTTTTGAGACTTGTCCGAAATTGTATTACGCCATTTTGAAAGTAAATTTAATGTCAATATAAACATGAAGAATTTCTGAATAAAAAAATACCCAAAATTAGAAAGGTAAAGCAGGAAATAAATAAAATGACGTATGCTTTAATAACAATGTTATCTATCTAAGAAATTGTTTAAAGTAATATAGATAGCTCTTTATTAAGTGTTGGTATAGATGATGACCCAAGAGCCATCGTAGGTTCAAAGATTTATAATCTGATGTAATAAAATTTTTTTACTTAATGAGACCCAAGAGCATCGTAGGTTCAAAGATTTATAATTGATGTTTTTTGAAGCGGTGGCCATGGTAGCGTGGGCTAATATTACCATTTACATCTAAAACCATGTACAGTCAGAAATTCTATCTTCTTCCGTTTGTCTGTTTGCTGTGCTATCTCTTTTCCGTCCGATTTTGTTTCGTTGTCTGTTCGCACGCGATACATTTTAATTGTTAAAGATATATAAGAGCACCCGAAAGACGAAGCTTCTTATGCAGGGCTAACCGTTTGCAGTTCAACGAAACGGCCTTCCTTACCTTCAAATTTTAGAAAAGAAAACTAAAGTAGTACACACTTTCTTTTCACATTTTACATTTCATATTTCTTTTTTTCTTTCAAAGATTTTACTATTAAATATTTCTTATTTTTCTACCCATGAGATCCATATTACCATTAATTCATATTACCCATTCGCAACTATGTACTTTTTCGATAAGCTACCGAATTTCTTAAATAATACAACAAATCAATTGACATCAAGCACATTCCCAAGGCATGCAATTGGGCCCTTTAGCCAAATCTTTTTAAAAATATGAAAATATTATTCGGAACGAAAATTCTTTTTCTTCCATTTTCTTCCATATTTGGGTGATAAGAAAGATATTAAAAATTTTATGTTTGTTAAAAGGAAAAAATATTTATCATAATTATTGCTACTTAATTTTCTATAAAAAAAACACAATTTTTCTCGTTGTGTAGCAGTGCATAAACTCTTCTCTGTTCATTTGAATTCAGTCGGTGAGATTGAGAAATGTCATCGGCTTAAGCCTTGGCAGAGCAGATCCCAGGATCCTTCCACAGACAAACCAACAGTTTGGTGCCGTCAAAAAACTGCACTTTAGCAAGGGGGAAGGGGAAGGTGCTACCCGTCGTCAGACAACAAAAAGCGGGATCTTATAAAAAATTGTCATCGTCATGGACCCATCCAAAAACGTTATTCGACCATATATCGGATTAAAGGGTATCTTCCCGATAGCAGTCGCCTTTACCATTCACTCTATTTATGGCGAAACCACAAGCACGGAAAAAAGTTTCGTATCATTTGAAAGCCACATCCTTCATTCTTAATAGATCTGTCTTCATTTGACGAATGAAAAAAGAGGCCTAGCCACTATAGGGAATTTGACCGTTTTTCCGGCCAAAAGTAATATCTCAAAAACTAAACAAGATATTTTGATTCTGTTTCTTGATTTGAGTTCATATGGTCAATAGATTTAAAATGCGAAAAAAATTGTGGGCGTGGTACCGCCCACAACCTCAAGATCATATGATAACTCAAAAACTAAGCAAGATATTTCGATTCTATTTTTTGATTTGAGTTCATATAGTCAGTAGATTTCAGATGTGAAAAAATTATGGGTCCATACTGACGCACGTAATAATTGGCATTCAAACATCACACAGGAGACCATGGATTTTGACCCAACCATCTCCAAGAAGGTAAATCTGGTTTACCATGGGAAGATAGACAGGTCATACGGCAGCACAGCCTCCAGTGCGGCAGCAAAAATCGACAGTGACGAGTATGTCTAGAATGTCACAGAGTGTGTCTATAATGCCATAAATTTTTAGGGGAAGGGGAAGGTGCTACCCGTCATCAGACAACAAAAAAAAGGGATCTTATAAAAAATTGTCATCGTCATGGACCCATCCAAAAACGTTATTCGACCATATATCGGATTAAAGGGTATCTTCCCGATAGCAGTCGCCTTTACCATTCACTCTATTTATGACGAAACCACAAGCACGGAAAAAAGTTTCGTATCATTTGAAAGCCACCTCCTTCATTCTTAATAGATCTGTCTTCATTTGACGAATGAAAAAAGAGGCCTAGCCACTATAGGGAATTTGACCGTTTTTCCGGCCAAAAGTAATATCTCAAAAACTAAACAAGATATTTTGATTCTGTTTTTTGATTTGAGTTCATATGGTCAATAGGTTTAGGATGTGAAAAAAATAAGCAAGATATTTCGATTCTATTTTTTGATTTGAGTTCATATGGTCAGTAGATTTCAGATGTGAAAAAATTATGGGTGTGGCACCGCTCACAACTGCAAAATCAGATATTAACTAAAAAACTAAGCAAAACTGCACCGTCTTTTATATAAAACCAAAATTACTTTGGGAACATGTTTGTTAACTGTTTTAAAACACAAGAACAATGTTTGTAATAATAATTTGGAATTTTTTAGTAATAGAAGGCGCTGCAAGCATAGTTTAAGGAACAATCAAGCATTGGATCATTTGAGGTTGCGTTCTAAAACGTAAATATCTCGAAAAGTGCATATAAGTGCACTTTCTGGTTACATTCATTCGAATAAAAATGAAATACTCTAAAACACAGTCTTTATTTCATTGATGGTCTCGGCTGGACTCACTTTTACTGTCAATTTAAAAATGAGATTTAAATCTAAAAATACGTTTCTTAGACTACTTACATTTTCACCCTATTATTAAACTACCAAGAGTTTTTCCAACATCTGACATACGAAAAAACACATTCAATTCAAAGTTTTTCATTATATTCTCTAATTTTTTGCTTTTCACGATTAAAACTGCGCTCAAATCCCAATATTGCCACTGCTT
The DNA here is from genome assembly GCF_018153835.1 of Drosophila eugracilis. NCBI lineage: Eukaryota > Metazoa > Arthropoda > Insecta > Diptera > Drosophilidae > Drosophila > Drosophila eugracilis. The sequence goes on along the minus strand of NW_024572707.1, from coordinate 88,546 downwards.
GTAAAGAAAAACAGCAACAGCTGTTTTTATCAGCTGATTTCTTCGCAGTGGCGCCATCTATTAAAATTTTTGTTATACAACACATACAATTGATCTAATGTGAATGCAATTCAGTTAAAATGATTTTAATTTTTGAAATTTCAAATAATGGTTTTTGGCCAGAAAAACGGTCAAATTTCCTATAGTGCTAGCTTCCGGTCAACTCAAATGGGATACAAAAGTAGAGCTAATTGGATTCCTCTCCTGGCCAAATATCAATTTTTCTTAAACAAAGACTTCGGCGTCTTTCTGAAAAACGGTATAATTCAAAAGTCAGGCTCGCCTAACAATATCCAATTTGGGTTGGGCAGAAGGCCACTGACGAAGCCCGTAATCGGAACATGCGCCTCGTAATTAATTTTCACAAATTAAACGGGAGAGCAATAATCAACAAATACCCTATGCCAAATATCTTAATGATATGAAGAAATTTGGGAAAAGCCCGATTTTCTCAACTCTGGACCTCAAGTCTGGCTACCATTAGATCATGCTCCGTGACCGTGAAAAGTCTTCCTTTTAAGTAAATAGAGGCAAACAGGAAATCCGTAGACTTCCGTTTGGTCTTAAAAAAGCGAGCAGATCTGAAAATTCCTTTTGGAACGATACGTGGGATCGCGATAACGAGAGCGGGAAGAGCGCAGAGGCAGTCGACTTCGGTAATCGAGAGAACACGCACGTCGTTTTCTAACGCGGGACGCCATTTACATATGTGCATTATGTATATAAATAAAAGTGAATTTTGTAAATTTTTCTGTAAGTGTTTGCATTGCCTGGGATCCTCTCTGCTCTCTCAGCTGCATAGGCGACGACAACAGTTTCTTGAACTCTGAGACGTTCTTATCTTTGCTTCCTATAGGTATTCTTGTGCATAACAGAATCGCAGCTGCGCCAAGTGTACAAGCCGGCGCTGCAAATTACGCAAAAGGAGGACGTCGATACCTAGGCTCATCGAGGACAGGTTCTTAAACTTTGGAGACGGCATCTTTCTTCGCTTCTTCTTGGGGTGGATTGTGGTATTTATAGCGGAGTAAGTAGACAAGTCGTGTGTGAGACAAGAAGTTTTTCCTAATCAATTATTGTCTGGGGGCGCCGATGTGGAAGTGCGGCTGAGCATGCCCCAGATGTCAGTTCCGAAGATCGTTGTGCAGAAGTTGCACTTTCTTAATAAGTCGCTGCTGAGGGATCGCGATAATCGCATCCTTCAGATGCAGCTCACGGAAGGGAACTATTCAGTGGCATGGGGATTTATGATCAAGAGGTTCAACAGTCCTCACCTCGTTTTCGCACACCACATGAATGCCATCTACGCGTTGCCTAGACTTAAAAAGGACAACACAGAGTTAATAAGATCGAGGTTAAGCACGGCCAATGTTTATCTGGCTGCATTCCGCCGCATTCAAGCCTTGGACGGGGAATCGCAGCACTGGTTGGCACAATACGTATCATCGAGGTTACCCAAGGAAACCAACGCTCAGGGAAGTGGTGCCACAGTTCCATCTTACAGAGATTTGGAATCATTTTTAAACGATCCGCTGGCTATAATGGATGCGATTGAGAACCGAAGCTCGTCGTTCGACTTCGCTGCTGGCCCAAGATCTACAGACCCTGCCAAACGAGTGCGAGTTCACAGTGCACAGCAGCACGCTAGGCGCCCTAGCGGCGCCTGTTACCACTGTGGCGTCAACGTTTTTGGCCTTAGACTGCTACCGCGCATGCCCTTTCGCGCTGCACTCCTAACAAGGGCTGTCAAGTTTGTAGGTAGCGTCATCACACATTTTTTCATTTCATCATTATGTTTACATGGAGTAACAATGTGATCTTTGTGTTTTGTGGTACGATGTGTGTTGTGTCTACCGGGTTTGTGTTCTTAGGATTGGTAAATAAGTCTTCGTCATTTCTAGGACAGAGTCTGCTATGTTTATTTTTGCACCACCTCCAGCCGAACGCTATCATCCGTTTTGGAACCCACGGTGGCCGAACAAACTTGTAGTGGGCAGACGGAAGCACGCTGCTAGCGATGCGTCGATGCAGCTCGAAGGCGTACACGGGTCGATAAGGGCCACGGTGTTAATGCGCACTAGCACGGTCGGCAGAACGTTGACGCTGTTCCGCTGCAGCAGCGACGATAGGGTGGGCGCAGCGGCTGCGTCCTGCGGGGTCCCTTGACGAGAGGCGGAAAGTTGCCTAGGCGCGGATGACGCGGGCGGACGAGCGGTGGACGGCACCCGATGAGTGGCGGACGAAGGCCGTGAAGCACCTGAAGCTTGCCGGCCAGTGGCGGAAGAATGCTGAGGAGCTGCCGACGAGCGCCGGGAAGTCGATGGCCGTGGACCGACTTGTGAGTCCGGCTGAGAAGCAACCGAACCGCGCCGGGAGTTGACGGACGACGGCTGAGCGCCAGCTAAGACACTCCGTGTACTGTCTCCCGCGCTCCGTGAACGGTGCTCCTCTTGTCGCGGCTGGCACCGAGCCCCCGGCTTCTATCAGCGAGTGGTGATCCGGACCACACGTTCTACAGCAGTCCCCACGCCGGCACGATCCGTCGGAGTGCTCGTGAGCCAGGCAGTTGGAGCACTACCGGTTCACGAGAACCGCCCGGAGCCGCTTCTCGGCGCTGAGACGTAAAAGGCGCCGACATTGCTTCAAAGGATGGATCCCTCTGCAGACTCGGCATCGGTAGGACTGTGTACCTCGAGTACATCTGCTCTCCAGTAACTGGGCGCTGCGCGGACGTGGCGACATCGTGCTGAGTATGACTGGCGGAACTATGATGAAGAAACAAAACAGCGTTATCAGAATTGGTGTGAAGTTCGATTTGGAATTAAGGGCAGAGCTACGAGACAGCACAATGGACAGGGACATTGGAACGGAAGAAACGCTTAATTATTGTGGGCAGGCGGACGCGTCCATCGGAAGAAGGACGACCTTAGCTACGGGCCGCTTGACGAGCCCTCGCGCGGTGCCGATGTCGATCACGCGGACATGGCCATCGGATCCTGGATACACCGCGTTAATCCTGCCTAATCGCCACTCATTGGACGGAAGGTTGTCCTCCTTAATGACCACCATATCCCCAACGCGGAGATTCAGCTGCCCCCACAAAGGTCTTCCCGTTGTCCGACTGCACTTGACGGGGGCATCCTCTCCGGGATACGAACCGAGCGAAAGCAGCCAGAAATTTCTCGGTCGTAAGGTCCGACGTAGGCTCTAAATGGATGGCCTTAGTGGAGAAGCACACAAACACCAACACATACCCCTTTATGATGAGGCAGGCTCGTCCGTATAGTTCTTTAGCTCGAAAGGACTGGCATAATCCACACTTGTGTACGTGAATGGGCGCGAGAAGGACGTCCGTTCCTTCGGTAGCTCTCCCATGAGTTGCGACTGCAACTTCTTTTTGTGGATGACACATACTTTACAAGCATAGACGACGGACTTGACCAAATTCCTCACCCTTGGAATCCAGAATTTGGCCCGAATCAGGCGGATCATCAGCTGATTGCCACCGTGTAGCGTGATGCGATGCGTAAATTGGACAAGGAGTCGAGACAGATGGCAGTCGTATGGAAGGATTATCGGATGTCGTTCGTCATATTGGAGAAGTTCAGAGGACGTGACCCGGCCGCAGGCTCTCATAAGGCCTTGCGAATCTATGAAGGGGTTCAGATTTTGAATCGGACTGGACGCTGATACTGGACGCTTTTCGCTTAAGCAGCCCATTTCAGAGACGAAGTGTCTGCGCTGAGTGACGGAAACTAGAAGACGTTCAGCCGACGTAATCTCATTAGCTGTCAGGTGCTCTTCGAACGGAGAGCGTATCTTTCGCTCGCGCTGGATGAAGCGACAAATATAGGCAAGGACTCGTAGTGCCTTGTCAAGTGTGGAGAAACGTTCAAGGAGATCTTCGGGGGACGCCTTCGCGACATGGACCTTGACTGCTCGCTTCTCGAGTTCAGTCACGGGGGCCCCGTTGCCTTGAGTGGGCCACTCGCTGCGAAGCCCTCGCAGCCAGCCAGGCCCGTGCCACCACAACTGGTTATCCGCAAGGTCTTGGAGAGCTACGCCCCGGCTGGCGAGGTCCGCAGGGTTCTGCACGGAGCGGACATGTGCCCATTTCTGCACGTCGGTGAACTGGGCGATCTTGGCTACCCGGTTGGCCACGAACATTGTCCACTGACACGCTGGCTTCTGCAGCCACGCGAGGACAATAGTCGAGTATGGGGCAACACTATGGGGCAGATGCGGGCCCTGGCATCTTTGGCAGAACGGCGGGGGCCATTTCCGACAGCAACAAGGCGCCGCACAGCTCTAGCCGAGGGAGCGACACCATTTTAACTGGGACCACTCGAGTTTTTGCAGTCAGCAGGTTCACTATTACCGTAGACCCAACCTCGACACGGACGTAAATTTCTGCGCCGTACGCCTTCTCTGAAGCGTCGCAGAACCCGTGACGCTCGACCCTTAGGTGTGGTCGGAACGCGACCCATCGAGGAACACGAATCTGATCGAGCACCGAGTAATTCTTCAGGAAGTCAACCCATCGCTGACAGAAATCTTGAGGGAGGGCGTCGTCCCACCCCAGATCCAGAAGCCAAATGTCCTGCATGAACATTTTTGCCCGGACAATGAAAGGAGCGAGCCAACCTGCTGGATCGAACAATTTGGCAATTTTGGAGAGGACTTGGCGCTTCGTAAAGGACGAGCCGGAAGTCAGCGCTGGCGGAACAAAAAAAACTCATCACTCGTCGCTTTCCACCGCACGCCGAGTGTCTTGGCCGTGCTCTCTGCATCGATGTCGAGGAAATCAGCACGAAGGAGGTGGTCGCTCGAAATGTCGGCCAGGATCGCCTTGGAAACCCTGCCGACTCTAGAGCGCCCTTTAGCTCCCGAATCACCACTTGGGCTTCCGTTTTGGAGTCTGCCCCCGCGAGAACGTCATCAACGTACATAAAATGCCGGATAATTTGGCTTGCCTGCGGGTACTTCAACTCTTCGTCGTCAGCGAGCTGCTGCAGGACACGGATCGCTAGGATCGGGGCACAATTGACACCGAAGGTGACCGTTTTTAATTCGTAGTCGCGGATCTCCCCATCGGGATTGCGAAACAAAATACGTTGGAGCGGAGTATGCTTGGGGTCTATCCAAATTTGCCGATACATCTTCTCGATGTCGGCGTTGAAGACAAAGGTACTCTTCCTTCCATCGCAGCCGAAATTGCTGTTGAAGAGCCTTCAGGTGCTGCCAGCGATTAATAATTGACGAAGTATCCCCCTTTAGCTCGGGTTCGACCGTGACGAGAAGAGGACCTCCCACCAGAAAGTGCCAGGGTGTAAGAGCCATCAGATCAGCAGGGTCTTCGGACATTGGCGCAAGCGGCCGCGAATTTAGGCACGCCTCGATCCTCGCCAGGAGAGTAGCCAGCTCCTCAAAAGTGTATTTCCGTGTGGCGGTGGACTTGTAGAACAAGGTCTTGAAGCTCTTGACGCCTGCCTCCCACAAGCCCCCATGTGGCGGGCTCCCGGAGGAATGATATGCCAGAGAAGCTGCTGGTGACTGTAGGCACCTGTCACAGCCCCTTTAAGGCTCTGGAGAAAATCGCGAGATAGTAGGGCAGCTGCCCCCACAAAGGTCTTCCCGTTGTCCGACTGCACTTGACGGGGGCATCCTCCCCGGGATACGAACCGAGCGAAAGCAGCCAGAAATTTCTCGGTCGTAAGGTCCGACGTAGGCTCTAAATGTATGGCCTTAGTGGAGAAGCACACAAACACCAACACATACCCCTTTATGATGAGGCAGGCTCGTCCGTATAGTTCTTTAGCTCGAAAGGACCGGCATAATCCACACTTGTGTACGTGAATGGGCGCGAGAAGGACGTCCGTTCCTTCGGTAGCTCTCCCATGAGTTGCGACTGCAACTTCTTTTTGTGGATGACACATACTTTACAAGCATAGACGACGGACTTGACCAAATTCCTCACCCTTGGAATCCAGAATTTGGCCCGAATCAGGCGGATCATCAGCTGATTGCCACCGTGTAGCGTGATGCGATGCGTAAATTGGACAAGGAGTCGAGACAGATGGCAGTCGTATGGAAGGATTATCGGATGTCGTTCGTCATATTGGAGAAGTTCAGAGGACGTGACCCGGCCGCAGGCTCTCATAAGGCCTTGCGAATCTATGAAGGGGTTCAGATTTTGAATCGGACTGGACGCTGATACTGGACGCTTTTCGCTTAAGCAGCCCATTTCAGAGACGAAGTGTCTGCGCTGAGTGACGGAAACTAAAAGACGTTCAGCCGACGTAATCTCATTAGCTGTCAGGTGCTCTTCGAACGGAGAGCGTATCTTTCGCTCGCGCTGGATTAAGCGACAAATATAGGCAAGGTAGTGCCTTGTCAAGTGTGGAGAAACGTTCAAGGAGATCTTCGGGGGACGCCTTCGCGACATGGACCTTGACTGCTCGCTTCTCGAGTTCAGTCACGGGGGCCCCGTTGCCTTGAGTGGGCCACTCGCTGCGAAGCCCTCGCAGCCAGCCAGGCCCGTGCCACCACAACTGGTTATCCGCAAGGTCTTGGAGAGCTACGCCCCGGCTGGCGAGGTCCGCAGGGTTCTGCTCGGAGCGGACATGTGCCCATTTCTGCACGTCGGTGAACTGGGCGATCTTGGCTACCCGGTTGGCCACGAACGTTGTCCACTGACACGCTGGCTTCTGCAGCCACGCGAGGACAATAGTCGACTATGGGGCAACACTATGGGGCAGATGCGGGCCCTGGCATCTTTGGCAGAACGGCGGGGGCCATTTCCGACAGCAACAAGGCGCCGCACAGCTCTAGCCGAGGGAGCGACACCATTTTAACTGGGACCACTCGAGTTTTTGCAGTCAGCAGGTTCACTATTACCGTAGACCCAACCTCGACACGGACGTAAATTTCTGCGCCGTACGCCTTCTCTGAAGCGTCGCAGAACCCGTGACGCTCGACCCTTAGGTGTGGTCGGAACGCGACCCATCGAGGAACACGAATCTGATCGAGCACCGAGGCACGCCTCGATCCTCGCCAGGAGAGTAGCCAGCTCCTCAAAAGTGTATTTCCGTGTGGCGGTGGACTTGTAGAACAAGGTCTTGAAGCTCTTGACGCCTGCCTCCCACAAGCCCCCATGTGGCGGGCTCCCGGAGGAATGATATGCCAGAGAAGCTGCTGGTGACTGTAGGCACCTGTCACAGCCCCTTTTAGGCTCTGGAGAAAATCGCGAGATAGTAGGGCAGCTGCCCCCACAAAGGTCTTCCCGTTGTCCGACTGCACTTGACGGGGGCATCCTCCCCGGGATACGAACCGAGCGAAAGCAGCCAGAAATTTCTCGGTCGTAAGGTCCGACGTAGGCTCTAAATGTATGGCCTTAGTGGAGAAGCACACAAACACCAACACATACCCCTTTATGATGAGGCAGGCTCGTCCGTATAGTTCTTTAGCTCGAAAGGACCGGCATAATCCACACTTGTGTACGTGAATGGGCGCGAGAAGGACGTCCGTTCCTTCGGTAGCTCTCCCATGAGTTGCGACTGCAACTTCTTTTTGTGGATGACACATACTTTACAAGCATAGACGACGGACTTGACCAAATTCCTCACCCTTGGAATCCAGAATTTGGCCCGAATCAGGCGGATCATCAGCTGATTGCCACCGTGTAGCGTGATGCGATGCGTAAATTGGACAAGGAGTCGAGACAGATGGCAGTCGTATGGAAGGATTATCGGATGTCGTTCGTCATATTGGAGAAGTTCAGAGGACGTGACCCGGCCGCAGGCTCTCATAAGGCCTTGCGAATCTATGAAGGGGTTCAGATTTTGAATCGGACTGGACGCTGATACTGGACGCTTTTCGCTTAAGCAGCCCATTTCAGAGACGAAGTGTCTGCGCTGAGTGACGGAAACTAGAAGACGTTCAGCCGACGTAATCTCATTAGCTGTCAGGTGCTCTTCGAACGGAGAGCGTATCTTTCGCTCGCGCTGGATGAAGCGACAAATATAGGCAAGGTAGTGCCTTGTCAAGTGTGGAGAAACGTTCAAGGAGATCTTCGGGGGACGCCTTCGCGACATGGACCTTGACTGCTCGCTTCTCGAGTTCAGTCACGGGGGCCCCGTTGCCTTGAGTAGGCCACTCGCTGCGAAGCCCTCGCAGCCAGCCAGGCCCGTGCCACCACAACTGGTTATCCGCAAGGTCTTGGAGAGCTACGCCCCGGCTGGCGAGGTCCGCAGGGTTCTGCTCGGAGCGGACATGTGCCCATTTCTGCACGTCGGTGAACTGGGCGATCTTGGCTACCCGGTTGGCCACGAACGTTGTCCACTGACACGCTGGCTTCTGCAGCCACGCGAGGACAATAGTCGACTATGGGGCAACACTATGGGGCAGATGCGGGCCCTGGCATCTTTGGCAGAACGGCGGGGGCCATTTCCGACAGCAACAAGGCGCCGCACAGCTCTAGCCGAGGGAGCGACACCATTTTAACTGGGACCACTCGAGTTTTTGCAGTCAGCAGGTTCACTATTACCGTAGACCCAACCTCGACACGGACGTAAATTTCTGCGCCGTACGCCTTCTCTGAAGCGTCGCAGAACCCGTGACGCTCGACCCTTAGGTGTGGTCGGAACGCGACCCATCGAGGAACACGAATCTGATCGAGCACCGAGTAATTCTTCAGGAAGTCAACCCATCGCTGACAGAAATCTTGAGGGAGGGCGTCGTCCCACCCCAGATCCAGAAGCCAAATGTCCTGCATGAACATTTTTGCCCGGACAATGAAAGGAGCGAGCCAACCTGCTGGATCGAACAATTTGGCAATTTTGGAGAGGACTTGGCGCTTCGTAAAGGACGAGCCGGAAGTCAGCTCTGGCGGAACAAAAAAAAATTAATCACTCGTCGCTTTCCACCGCACGCCGAGTGTCTTGGCCGTGCTCTCTGCATCGATGTCGAGGAAATCAGCACGAAGGAGGTGGTCGCTCGAAATGTCGGCCAGGATCGCCTTGGAAACCCTGCCGACTCTAGAGCGCCCTTTAGCTCCCGAATCACCACTTGGGCTTCCGTTTTGAAGTCTGCCCCCGCGAGAACGTCATCAACGTACATAAAATGCCGGATAATTTGGCTTGCCTGCGGGTACTTCAACTCTTCGTCGTCAGCGAGCTGCTGCAGGACACGGATCGCTAGGAACGGGGCACAATTTACACCGAAGGTGACCGTTTTTAATTCGTAGTCGCGGATCTCCCCATCGGGATTGCGAAACAAAATACGTTGGAGCGGAGTATGCTTGGGGTCTATCCAAATTTGCCGATACATCTTCTCGATGTCGGCGTTGAAGACAAACCTAAAGTATCGCCACTTTAGGATTTGAATCGTCAGGTCGGATTGTAAGACCGGCCCGCGTAAACAATGTCGTTCAGACTGGTCCCGTTTGCGGACGGGCTCGAAGCATTGAAGACTACCCGCACCTTGGTGGTCGTGCTTTCGGGCTTGAAGACGGCATGATGTGGGAGGTAGTTGGTAGCGGAACTGCTCGTGGAAGAGACCTCGGTCATGTGGCCTAAGTCGATGTATTCCTGGATTACCGAGTCATAGCGGGCCTTAAGGGGCGGATCCCTCTTCAGGCGCTGCTCATTACGCAGGAACTGAGCAAGAGCAAAGGACCGTGAAGCCGATAGCTCGGAACCCTTCTGCTCGGGGTCGCGTAAGGGGAGCGTCACAACGTACTTGCCACACTCGTCTCTTCTCGTCGTTTGGACAAAATTGTGCTCGCAAACTGAATCCGATTCCGAATTGATATGTGTGGGCACATCCTCCACCTCCCAAAATTCGGTGAGGAGCTGATCCAGCGAGTTAACGAGGCTACGGGCATCTCGTGTGGAAAAAACGGACACGCTGCGAGGGTTGGCTGGAGATAATGGGCCTGTCAGCACCCATCCGAAAATGGTTTCCTGATCGAGAAGTGACCCGCAGATGTTAGCCCTGGTATTACCGAGGAGAATGGACGGAAGAATGTCAGCTCCTATTAACACATCGACTTGGGACATCTTGAATAGTCTTGAAGGGAAGCTTGACAAGGTTGAACAGTCGTTCAGTTATGAACGTCGCTTCGGACCCTGAGTCTATCAGTGCTCGTGCCTGGAAACTGCACCCCAAATGGCACACGTTGATAAGGGCCGTGGCCAGTAGGACGGCTACTGACCTGGAAGCGAAGCACACCTGCACATCCGACTGATCCTCTGAGCCGTTTGTGCTTCTGGCAGTTTGTGCGGGTCGAGCCCTTACTGGAGTAGGCGGACTTGGAGCGGTAGCGAACGGATTGCCGCGGTGCAGGAGGGTATGGTGTCGGCTGTGGCATGTGAAGCTTGTATGGGCATTCGTGCAGTCTCGCTGCTGGTGCCCTCGGGCAAAACAGTTCAAGCATAACTGCTTCCTCTTAATGTAGTCGGAGCGCCCGTCCACGTTCATTTCTAGGAAACGCGGACATAAGCGGATAGGGTGGTTCTCCCTCGAACAGAGATCACATCTCTTTTGGCCCGGAGCCACTCGAGTCTCGTACGAATTGAGCCCCCGTGCAGGGGCAGTAGGAAGTCCCGACCTTGGCGGAGATTGCCCGGAGCCACTAGGCCTGACGTCGTCGATGGCCTCCAGACTGCGATGGCGCTCTGTCAGGAAGTTATCTAATTCCTTCCATGTTGGAATTTCGGCCTTATTATGAACTATTGCTCCCACATAGAAAGTGTGACCTTGGGGAGCTTCGAGGAAATCATAAAAACCAGGAGACAATCCCAAGCCTCAACATTGATGGCGGACATTTCTAGGGCTGTCAGACAACTCTGAATGGTGGCTTGCAGTTCCCTCAGCGCGACCCCGGACTCTTGAGAAATAGCCTGGAGGTTGAAAAGGATCTTCAACTGGCTATTGACCAATAGCCGCCGGTTCTCAAAACGGTCTGTGAGGCTTTGCCACGCTGCGACAAACCCCTCATGGGTAAGCAGAGCCGGGGGTGAGCCGCGAGTTTTGGATGTAAATGACCGTAAACAAGTATCTAAAGGTGGGCCACCGAAGGTAATCACCCGCAAAGACCTCGGTATCCACTGAGCCTGAGTGGATTGGGAGGCAATTTTCTCCCGAAGCTGGGCAATACACCTCGAATATACGGAATAACAGTAGCTGTACTTCTCGGTCGTAAGGTCCGACGTAGGCTCTAAATGGATGGCCTTAGTGGAGAAGCACACAAACACCAACACATACCCCTTTGTGAGGAGGCAGGCTCGTCCGTATAGTTCTTTAGCTCGAAAGGACCGGCATAATCCACACTTGTGTACGTGAATGAGCGCGAGAAGGACGTCCGTTCCTTCGGTAGCTCTCCCATGAGTTGCGACTGTAACTTCTTCTTGTGGATGACACATACTTTACAAGCATAGACGACGGACTTGACCAAATTCCTCACCCTTGGAATCCAGAATTTGGCCCGAATCAGGCGGATCATCAGCTGATTGCCACCGTGCAGCGTGATGCGATGCGTAAATTGAACAAGGAATCGAGACAGATGGCTGTTGTATGGAAGGATTATCGGATGCCGTTCGTCATATTGGAGAAGTTCAGAGGACGTGACCCGGCCGCGGGCTCTCATAAGGCCTTGCGAATCTAGGAAGGGGTTCAGATTTTGAATCGGACTGGACGCTGATACTTGACGCTTTTCGCTTAAGCAGCCCATTTCAGAGACGAAGTGTCTGCGCTGAGTGACGGAAACTAGAAGACGTTCAGCCGACGTAATCTTATTAGCTGTCAGGTGCTCTTCGAACGGAGAGCGTATCTTTCGCTCGCGCTGGATGAAGCGACAAATATAGGCAAGGACTCGTAGTGCCTTGTCAAGTGTGGAAAAACGTTCAAGGAGATCTTCGGGGGACGCCTTCGCGACATGGACCTTGACTGCTCGCTTCTCGAGTTCAGTCACGGGGGCCCCGTTGCCTTGAGTGGGCCACTCGCTGCGAAGCCCTCGCAGCCAGCCAGGCCCGTGCCACCACAACTGGTTATCCGCAAGGTCTTGGAGACTACGCCCCGGCTGGCGAGGTCCGCAGGGTTCTGCACGGAGCGGACATGTGCCCATTTATGCACGTCGGTGAACTGGGCGATTTTGGCTACCCGGTTGGCCACGAACGTTGTCCACTGACACGCTGGCTTCTGCAGCCACGCGAGGACAATAGTCGACTATGGGGCAACACTATGGGGCAGATGCGGGCCCTGGCATCTTTCGCAGAACGGCGGGGGCCATTTCCGACAGCAACAAGGCGCCGCACAGCTCTAGCCGAGGGAGCGACACCATTTTAACTGGGGCCACTCTAGTTTTTGCAGTCAGCAGGTTCACTATTACCGTAGACCCAACCTCGACACGGACGTAAATTTCTGCGCCGTACGCCTTCTCTGAAGCGTCGCAGAACCCGTGACGCTCGACCCTTAGGTGTGGTCGGAACGCGACCCATCGAGGAACACGAATCTGATCGAGCACCGAGTAATTCTTCAGGAAGTCAACCCATCGCTGACAAAAATCTTGAGGGAGGGCGTCGTCCCACCCCAGATCCAGAAGCCAAATGTCCTGCATGAACATTTTTGCCCGGACAATGAAAGGAGCGAGCCAACCTGCTGGATCGAACAATTTGGCAATTTGGGAGAGGACTTGGCGCTTCGTGAAGGACGAGCCGGAAGTCAACTCTGGCGGAACAAAAAAACTCATCACTCGTCGCTTTCCACCGCACGCCGAGTGTCTTGGCCGTGCTCTCTGCATCGATGTCGAGGAAATCAGCACGAAGGAGGTGGTCGCTCGAAATGTCGGCCAGGATCGCCTTGGAAACCCTGCCGACTCTAGAGCGCCCTTTAGCTCCCGAATCACCACTTGGGCTTCCGTTTTGGAGTCTGCCCCCGCGAGAACGTCATCAACGTACATAAAATGCCGGATAATTTGGCTTGCCTGCGGGTACTTCAACTCTTCGTCGTCAGCGAGCTGCTGCAGGACACGGATCGCTAGGAACGGGGCACAATTGACACCGAAGGTGACCGTTTTTAATTCGTAGTCGCGGATCTCCCCATCGGGATTGCGAAACAAAATACGTTGGAGCGGAGTATGCTTGGGGTCTATCCAAATTTGCCGATACATCTTCTCGATGTCGGCGTTGAAGACAAACCTAAAGTATCGCCACTTTAGGATTTGAATCGTCAGGTCGGATTGTAAGACCGGCCCGCGTAAACAATGTCGTTCAGACTGGTCCCGTTTGCGGACGGGCTCGAAGCATTGAAGACTACCCGCACCTTGGTGGTCGTGCATTCGAGCTTGAAGACGGCATGATGTGGGAGGTAGTAGGTAGCGGAACTGCTCGTGGGAGAGACCTCGGTCATGTGGCCTAAGTCGATGTATTCCTGGATTACCGAGTAATAGCGGGCCTTAAGGGGCGGATCCCTCTTCAGGCGCTGCTCATTACGCAGGAACTGAGCAACAGCAAAGGACCGTGAAGCCGATAGCTCGGAACCCTTCTGCTCGGGGTCGCGTAAGGGGAGCGTCACAACGTACTTGCCACACTCGTCTCTTCTCGTCGTCTGGACAAAATTGTGCTCGCAAACTGAATCCGATTCCGAATTGATCTGTGTGGGCACATCCTCCACCTCCCAAAATTTGGTGAGGAGCTGATCCAGCGAGTCACCGAGGCTACGGGCAACTCGTGTGGAAAAACGGACACGCTGCGAGGGTTGGCTGGAGATAATGGGCCTGTCAGCACCCATCCAAAAATGGTTTCCTGACCGAGAAGTGACCCGCAGATGTTAGCCCTGGTATTACCGAGGAGAATGGACGGAAGAATGTCAGCTCCTATTAACACATCGACTTGGGAGCTTTCAAAGAAGTTGGGGTCCGCCAGGGGAATGTCGGGCAGCCCCTTGAGACGATCCCGCGGAATCGGATATAATGGCAGATTTCCTGCCAACTGCGGAAGAACGTAAGCCGCAGTCTCTAATTGTAACCCGGGTCTAGACGGCGACCGAATGGAGAAATGGCACAATTTAGTAGACTGCGCGGAAATGGTCTTGAATAGTCTTGAAGGGAAGCTTGACAAGGTTGAACAGTCGTTCAGTTATGAACGTCGCTTCGGACCCTGAGTCTATCAGTGCTCGTGCCTGGAAACTGCACCCCAAATGGCACACGTTGATAAGGGCCGTGGCCAGTAGGACGGCTACTGACCTGGAAGCGAAGCACACCTGCACATCCGACTGATCCTCTGAGCCGTTTGTGCTTCTGGCAGTTTGTGCGGGTCGAGGCTTTGCTGGAGTAGGCGGACTTGGAGCGGTAGCGAACGGATTGCCGCGGGGCAGGAGGGTATGGTGTCGGCTGTGGCATGTGAAGCATGTATGGGCGCTCGTGCAGTCTCGCTGCTGGTGCCCTCGGGCAAAACAGTTCAAGCATAACTGCTTCCTCTTAATGTAGTCGAAGCGACCGTCCACGTTCATTTCTAGGAAACGCGGACATAAGCGGATAGGGTGGTTCTCCCTCGAACAGAGATCACATCTCTTTTGGCCCGGAGCCACTCGAGTCTCGTAAGAATTGAGCCCCCTGCAGGGGCAGTAGGAAGTCCCGACCTTGGCGGAGATTGCCCGAAGCCACTAGGCCTGACGTCGTCGATGGCCTGCAGAGTGCGATAGAGCGCCATTGCAGGAAGTTATCTAATTCCTTCCATGTTGGAATTTCGGCCTTATTATGAACTATTGCTCCCACATAGAAAGTGTGACCTTGGGGAGCTTCGAGGAAATCATAAAAACCAGGAGACAATCCCAAGCCTCAACATTGATGGCGGACATTTCTAGGGCTGTCAGACAACTCTGAATGGTGGCTTGCAGTTCCCTCAGCGCGACCCCGGACTCTTGAGAAATAGCCTGGAGGTTGAAAAGGATCTTCAACTGGCTATTGACCAATAGCCGCCGGTTCTCAAAACGGTCTGTGAGGCTTTGCCACGCTGCGACAAACCCCTCATGGGTAAGCGGAGCCGGGGTGAGCCGCGAGTTTTGGATGTAAATGACCGTAAACAAGTATCTAAAGGTGGGCCACCGAAGGTAATCACCCGCAAAGACCTCGGTATCCACTGAGCCTGAGTGGATTGGGAGGCAATTTTCTCCCGAAGCTGGGCAATACACCTCGAATATACGGAATAACAGTAGCTGTACTTCTCGGTCGTAAGGTCCGACGTAGGCTCTAAATGGATGGCCTTAGTGGAGAAGCACACAAACACCAACACATACCCCTTTGTGAGGAGGCAGGCTCGTCCGTATAGTTCTTTAGCTCGAAAGGACCGGCATAATCCACACTTGTGTACGTGAATGAGCGCGAGAAGGACGTCCGTTCCTTCGGTAGCTCTCCCATGAGTTGCGACTGTAACTTCTTCTTGTGGATGACACATACTTTACAAGCATAGACGACGGACTTGACCAAATTCCTCACCCTTGGAATCCAGAATTTGGCCCGAATCAGGCGGATCATCAGCTGATTGCCACCGTGCAGCGTGATGCGATGCGTAAATTGAACAAGGAATCGAGACAGATGGCTGTTGTATGGAAGGATTATCGGATGCCGTTCGTCATATTGGAGAAGTTCAGAGGACGTGACCCGGCCGCGGGCTCTCATAAGGCCTTGCGAATCTATGAAGGGGTTCAGATTTTGAATCGGACTGGACGCTGATACTGGACGCTTTTCGCTTAAGCAGCCCATTTCAGAGACGAAGTGTCTGCGCTGAGTGACGGAACTAGAAGACGTTCAGCCGACGTAATCTTATTAGCTGTCAGGTGCTCTTCGAACGGAGAGCGTATCTTTCGCGCGCGCTGGATGAAGCGACAAATATAGGCAAGGACTCGTAGTGCCTTGTCAAGTGTGGAAAAACGTTCAAGGAGATCTTCGGGGGACGCCTTCGCGACATGGACCTTGACTGCTCGCTTCTCGAGTTCAGTCACGGGGGCCCCGTTGCCTTGAGTGGGCCACTCGCTGCGAAGCCCTCGCAGCCAGCCAGGCCCGTGCCACCACAACTGGTTATCCGCAAGGTCTTGGAGACTACGCCCCGGCTGGCGAGGTCCGCAGGGTTCTGCACGGAGCGGACACGCTGGCTTCTGCAGCCACGCGAGGACAATAGTCGACTATGGGGCAACACTATGGGGCAGATGCGGGCCCTGGCATCTTTCGCAGAACGGCGGGGGCCATTTCCGACAGCAACAAGGCGCCGCACAGCTCTAGCCGAGGGAGCGACACCATTTTAACTGGGGCCACTCTAGTTTTTGCAGTCAGCAGGTTCACTATTACCGTAGACCCAACCTCGACACGGACGTAAATTTCTGCGCCGTACGCCTTCTCGGAAGCGTCGCAGAACCCGTGACGCTCGACCCTTAGGTGTGGTCGGAACGCGACCCATCGAGGAACTCGAATCTGATCGTGCACCGAGTAATTCTTCAGGAAGTCAACCCATCGCTGACAAAAATCTTGAGGGAGGGCGTCGTTCCACCCCAGATCCAGAAGCCAAATGTCCTGCATGAACATTTTTGCCCGGACAATGAAAGGAGCGAGCCAACCTGCTGGATCGAACAATTTGGCAATTTGGGAGAGGACTTGGCGCTTCGTGAAGGACGAGCCGGAAGTCAACTCTGGCGGAACAAAAAAAACTCATCACTCGTCGCTTTCCACCGCACGCCGAGTGTCTTGGCCGTGCTCTCTGCATCGATGTCGAGGAAATCAGCACGAAGGAGGTGGTCGCTCGAAATGTCGGCCAGGATCGCCTTGGAAACCCTGCCGACTCTAGAGCGCCCTTTAGCTCCCGAATTACCACTTGGGCTTCCGTTTTGGAGTCTGCCCCCGCGAGAACGTCATCAACGTACATAAAATGCCGGATAATTTGGCTTGCCTGCGGGTACTTCAACTCTTCGTCGTCAGCGAGCTGCTGCAGGACACGGATCGCTAGGAACGGGGCACAATTGACACCGAAGGTGACCGTTTTTAATTCGTAGTCGCGGATCTCCCCATCGGGATTGCGAAACAAAACACGTTGGAGCGGAGTATGCTTGGGGTCTATCCAAATTTGCCGATACATCTTCTCGATGTCGGCGTTGAAGACAAACCTAAAGTATCGCCACTTTAGGATTTGAATCGTCAGGTCGGATTGTAAGACCGGCCCGCGTAAAGAATGTCGTTCAGACTGGTCCCGTTTGCGGACGGGCTCGAAGCATTGAAGACTACCCGCACCTTGGTGGTCGTGCTTTAGGGCTTGAAGACGGCATGATGTGGGAGGTAGTAGGTAGCGGAACTGCCCGTGGGAGAGACCTCGGTCATGTGGCCTAAGTCGACGTCTTCCTGGATTACCGAGTAATAGCGGGCCTTAAGGGGCGGATCCCTCTTCAGGCGCTGCTCATTACGCAGGAACTGAGCAAGAGCAAAGGACCGTGAAGCCGATAGCTCGGAACCCTTCTGCTCGGGGTCGCGTAAGGGGAGCGTCACAACGTACTTGCCACACTCGTCTCTTCTCGTCGTCTGGACAAAATTGTGCTCGCAAACTGAATCCGATTCCGAATTGATCTGTGTGGGCACATCCTCCACCTCCCAAAATTTGGTGAGGAGCTGATCCAGCGAGTCACCGAGGCTACGGGCAACTCGTGTGGAAAAAACGGACACGCTGCGAGGGTTGGCTGGAGATAATGGGCCTGTCAGCACCCATCCAAAAATGGTTTCCTGACCGAGAAGTGACCCGCAGATGTTAGCCCTGGTATTACCGAGGAGAATGGACGGAAGAATGTCAGCTCCTATTAACACATCGACTTGGGAGCTTTCAAAGAAGTTGGGGTCCGCCAGGGAATGTCGGGCAGCCCCTTGAGACGATCCCGCGGAATCGGATATAATGGCAGATTTCCTGCCAACTGCGGAAGAACGTAAGCCGCAGTCTCTAATTGTAACCCGGGGTCTAGACGGCGACCGAATGGAGAAATGGCACAATTTAGTAGACTGCGCGGCAATGGTCTTGAATAGTCTTGAAGGGAAGCTTGACAAGGTTGAACAGTCGTTCAGTTATGAACGTCGCTTCGGACCCTGAGTCTATCAGTGCTCGTGCCTGGAAACTGCACCCCAAATGGCACACGTTGATAAGGGCCGTGGCCAGTAGGACGGCTACTGACCTGGAAGCGAAGCACACCTGCACATCCGACTGATCCTCTGAGCCGTTTGTGCTTCTGGCAGTTTGTGCGGGTCGAGGCTTTGCTGGAGTAGGCGGACTTGGAGCGGTAGCGAACGGATTGCCGCGGGGCAGGAGGGTATGGTGTCGGCTGTGGCATGTGAAGCATGTATGGGCGCTCGTGCAGTCTCGCTGCTGGTGCCCTCGGGCAAAACAGTTCAAGCATAACTGCTTCCTCTTAATGTAGTCGAAGCGACCGTCCACGTTCATTTCTAGGAAACGCGGACATAAGCGGATAGGGTGGTTCTCCCTCGAACAGAGATCACATCTCTTTTGGCCCGGAGCCACTCGAGTCTCGTAAGAATTGAGCCCCCTGCAGGGGCAGTAGGAAGTCCCGACCTTGGCGGAGATTGCCCGAAGCCACTAGGCCTGACGTCGTCGATGGCCTGCAGAGTGCGATAGAGCGCCATTGCAGGAAGTTATCTAATTCCTTCCATGTTGGAATTTCGGCCTTATTATGAACTATTGCTCCCACATAGAAAGTGTGACCTTGGGGAGCTTCGAGGAAATCATAAAAACCAGGAGACAATCCCAAGCCTCAACATTGATGGCGGACATTTTTAGGGCTGTCAGAAAACTCTGAATGGTGGCTTACAGCTCCCTCAGCGCGACCCCGGACTCTTGAGAAATAGACTAGAGGTTGAAAAGGATCTTCAACTGGCTATTGACCAATAGCCGCCGGTTCTAAAAACGGTATGTGAGGCTTTGCCACGCTACGTCAAACCCCTCATGGGTGAGCGGAGCCGGGGTGAGCCGCGAGTTTTGGATGTAAATGACCGTAAACAAGTATCTAAAGGTGGGCCACCGAAGGTAATCACCCGCAAAGACCTCGGTATCCACTGAGCCTGAGTGGATTGGGAGGCAATTTTCTCCCGAAGCTGGGCAATACACCTCGAATATACGGAATAACAGTAGCTGTACTTCTCGGTCGTAAGGTCCGACGTAGGCTCTAAATGGATGGCCTTAGTGGAGAAGCACACAAACACCAACACATACCCCTTTGTGAGGAGGCAGGCTCGTCCGTATAGTTCTTTAGCTCGAAAGGACCGGCATAATCCACACTTGTGTACGTGAATGAGCGCGAGAAGGACGTCCGTTCCTTCGGTAGCTCTCCCATGAGTTGCGACTGTAACTTCTTCTTGTGGATGACACATACTTTACAAGCATAGACGACGGACTTGACCAAATTCCTCACCCTTGGAATCCAGAATTTGGCCCGAATCAGGCGGATCATCAGCTGATTGCCACCGTGTAGCGTGATGCGATGCGTAAATTGGACAAGGAGTCGAGACAGATGGCAGTCGTATGGAAGGATTATCGGATGCCGTTCGTCATATTGGAGAAGTTCAGAGGACGTGACCCGGCCGCGGGCTCTCATAAGGCCTTGCGAATCTATGAAGGGGTTCAGATTTTGAATCGGACTGGACGCTGATACTGGACGCTTTTCGCTTAAGCAGCCCATTTCAGAGACGAAGTGTCTGCGCTGAGTGACGGAAACTAGAAGACGTTCAGCCGACGTAATCTTATTAGCTGTCAGGTGCTCTTCGAACGGAGAGCGTATCTTTCGCGCGCGCTGGATGAAGCGACAAATATAGGCAAGGACTCGTAGTGCCTTGTCAAGTGTGGAAAAACGTTCAAGGAGATCTTCGGGGGACGCCTTCGCGACATGGACCTTGACTGCTCGCTTCTCGAGTTCAGTCACGGGGCCCCGTTGCCTTGAGTGGGCCACTCGCTGCGAAGCCCTCGCAGCCAGCCAGGCCCGTGCCACCACAACTGGTTATCCGCAAGGTCTTGGAGACTACGCCCCGGCTGGCGAGGTCCGCAGGGTTCTGCACGGAGCGGACATGTGCCCATTTCGCACGTCGCGGCGATCTTGCCCGGTTGGCCACGACGTTCCACTACACGCTGGCTTCTGCAGCCACGCGAGGACAATAGTCGACTATGGGGCAACACTATGGGGCAGATGCGGGCCCTGGCATCTTTCGCAGAACGGCGGGGCCATTTCCGACAGCAACAAGGCGCCGCACAGCTCTAGCCGAGGGAGCGACACCATTTTAACTGGGGCCACTCTAGTTTTTGCAGTCAGCAGGTTCACTATTACCGTAGACCCAACCTCGACACGGACGTAAATTTCTGCGCCGTACGCCTTCTCGGAAGCGTCGCAGAACCCGTGACGCTCGACCCTTAGGGGTGTGGTCGGAACGCGACCCATCGAGGAACTCGAATCTGATCGTGCACCGAGTAATTCTTCAGGAAGTCAACCCATCGCTGACAAAAATCTTGAGGGAGGGCGTCGTTCCACCCCAGATCCAGAAGCCAAATGTCCTGCATGAACATTTTTGCCCGGACAATGAAAGGAGCGAGCCAACCTGCTGGATCGAACAATTTGGCAATTTGGGAGAGGACTTGGCGCTTCGTGAAGGACGAGCCGGAAGTCAACTCTGGCGGAACAAAAAAACTCATCACTCGTCGCTTTCCACCGCACGCCGAGTGTCTTGGCCATGCTCTCTGCATCGATGTCGAGGAAATCAGCACGAAGGAGGTGGTCGCTCGAAATGTCGGCCAGGATCGCCTTGGAAACCCTGCCGACTCTAGAGCGCCCTTTAGCTCCCGAATCACCACTTGGGCTTCCGTTTTGGAGTCTGCCCCCGCGAGAACGTCATCAACGTACATAAAATGCCGGATAATTTGGCTTGCCTGCGGGTACTTCAACTCTTCGTCGTCAGCGAGCTGCTGCAGGACACGGATCGCTAGGAACGGGGCACAATTGACACCGAAGGTGACCGTTTTTAATTCGTAGTCGCGGATCTCCCCATCGGGATTGCGAAACAAAATACGTTGGAGCGGAGTATGCTTGGGGTCTATCCAAATTTGCCGATACATCTTCTCGATGTCGGCGTTGAAGACAAACCTAAAGTATCGCCACTTTAGGATTTGAATCGTCAGGTCGGATTGTAAGACCGGCCCGCGTAAAGAATGTCGTTCAGACTGGTCCCGTTTGCGGACGGGCTCGAAGCATTGAAGACTACCCGCACCTTGGTGGTCGTGCATTCGAGCTTGAAGACGGCATGATGTGGGAGGTAGTAGGTAGCGGAACTGGTCGTGGGAGAGACCTCGGTCATGTGGCCTAAGTCGATGTATTCCTGGATTACCGAGTAATAGCGGGCCTTAAGGGGCGGATCCCTCTTCAGGCGCTGCTCATTACGCAGGAACTGAGCAACAGCAAAGGACCGTGAAGCCGATAGCTCGGAACCCTTCTGCTCGGGGTCGCGTAAGGGGAGCGTCACAACGTACTTGCCACACTCGTCTCTTCTCGTCGTCTGGAAAAAATTGTGCTCGCAAACTGAATCCGATTCCGAATTGATCTGTGTGGGCACATCCTCCACCTCCCAAAATTTGGTCAGGAACTGATCCAGCGAGTCACCGAGGCTACGGGCAACTCGTGTGAAAAAAACGGACACGCTGCGAGGGTTGGCTGGAGATAATGGGCCTGTCAGCACCCATCCAAAAATGGTTTCCTGACCGAGAAGTGACCCGCAGATGTTAGCCCTGGTATTACCGAGGAGAATGGACGGAAGAATGTCAGATCCTATTAACACATCGACTTGGGAGCTTTCAAAGAAGTTGGGGTCCGCCAGGGGAATGTCGGGCAGCCCCTTGAGACGATCCCGCGGAATCGGATATAATGGCAGATTTCCTGCCAACTGCGGAAGAACGTAAGCCGCAGTCTCTAATTGTAACCCGGGTCTAGACGGCGACCGAATGGAGAAATGGCACAATTTAGTAGACTGCGCGGAAATGGTCTTGAATAGTCTTGAAGGGAAGCTTGACAAGGTTGAACAGTCGTTCAGTTATGAACGTCGCTTCGGACCCTGAGTCTATCAGTGCTCGTGCCTGGAAACTGCACCCCAAATGGCACACGTTGATAAGGGCCGTGGCCAGTAGGACGGCTACTGACCTGGAAGCGAAGCACACCTGCACATCCGACTGATCCTCTGAGCCGTTTGTGCTTCTGGCAGTTTGTGCGGGTCGAGGCTTTGCTGGAGTAGGCGGACTTGGAGCGGTAGCGAACGGATTGCCGCGGTGCAGGAGGGTATGGTGTCGGCTGTGGCATGTGAAGCATGTATGGGCGCTCGTGCAGTCTCGCTGCTGGTGCCCTCGGGCAAAACAGTTCAAGCATAACTGCTTCCTCTTAATGTAGTCGAAGCGACCGTCCACGTTCATTTCTAGGAAACGCGGACATAAGCGGATAGGGTGGTTCTCCCTCGAACAGAGATCACATCTCTTTTGGCCCGGAGCCACTCGAGTCTCGTAAGAATTGAGCCCCCTGCAGGGGCAGTAGGAAGTCCCGACCTTGGCGGAGATTGCCCGAAGCCACTAGGCCTGACGTCGTCGATGGCCTGCAGAGTGCGATAGAGCGCCATTGCAGGAAGTTATCTAATTCCTTCCATGTTGGAATTTCGGCCTTATTATGAACTATTGCTCCCACATAGAAAGTGTGACCTTGGGGAGCTTCGAGGAAATCATAAAAACCAGGAGACAATCCCAAGCCTCAACATTGATGGCGGACATTTCTAGGGCTGTCAGACAACTCTGAATGGTGGCTTGCAGTTCCCTCAGCGCGACCCCGGACTCTTGAGAAATAGCCTGGAGGTTGAAAAGGATCTTCAACTGGCTATTGACCAATAGCCGCCGGTTCTCAAAACGGTCTGTGAGGCTTTGCCACGCTGCGACAAACCCCTCAAGGATAAGCGGAGCCGGGGTGAGCCGCGAGTTTGGACGTAAACAAGTCTCTAAAGGTGGGCCACCGAAGGTAATCACCCGCAAAGACCTCGGTATCCACTGAGCCTGAGTGGATTGAGAGGCAATTTTCTCCCGAAGCTGGGCAATACACCTCGAATATACGGAGTAACAGTAGCTGTACTTCTCGGTCGTAAGGTCCGATGTAGGCTCTAAATGGATGGCCTTAGTGGAGAGCAACAAACACCAACACATACCCCTTTGTGATGAGTCAGGCTCGTCCGTATAGTTATTTAGCTCGAAAGGACCGGCATAATCCACACTTGTGTACGTGAATGGGCGCGAGAAGGACGTCCGTTTCTTCGGTAGCTCTCCCATGAGTTGCGACTGTAACTTCTTCTTGTGGATGACACATACTTTACAAGCATAGACGACGGACTTGACCAAATTCCTCACCCTTGGAATCCAGAATTTGGCCCGAATCAGGCGGATCAACAGCTGATTGCCACCGTGCAGCGTGATGCGATGCGTAAATTGAACAAGGAGTCGAGACAGATAGCCGTCGTATGGAAGGATTATCGGATGCCGTTCGTCATATTGGAGAAGTTCAGAGGACGTGACCCAGCCGCAGGCTCTCATAAGGCCTTGCGAATCTATAAAGGGGTTCAGATTTTGAATCGGACTGGACGCTGATACTGGACGCTTTTCGCTTAAGCAGCCCATTTCAGAGACGAAGTGTCTGCGCTGAGTGACGGAAACTAGAAGACGTTCAGCCGACGTAATCTCATTAGCTGTCAAGTGCTCTTCGAACGGAGAGCGTATCTTTCGCGCGCGCTGGATGAAGCGACAAATATAGGCAAGGACTCGTAGTGCCTTGTCAAGTGTGGAAAAACGTTCAAGGAGATCTTCGGGGGACGCCTTCGCGACATGGACCTTGACTGCTCGCTTCTCGAGTTCAGTCACGGGGGCCCCGTTGCCTTGAGTGGGCCACTCGCTGCGAAGCCCTCGCAGCCAGCCAGGCCCGTGCCACCACAACTGGTTATCCGCAAGGTCTTGGAGACTACGCCCCGGCTGGCGAGGTCCGCAGGGTTCTGCACGGAGCGGACATGTGCCCATTTCTGCACGTCGGTGAACTGGGCGATCTTGGCTACCCGGTTGGCCACGAACGTTGTCCACTGACACGCTGGCTTCTGCAGCCACGCGAGGACAATAGTCGACTATGGGGCAACACTATGGGGCAGATGCGGGCCCTGGCATCTTTGGCAGAACGGCGGGGGCCATTTCCGACAGCAACAAGGCGCCGCACAGCTCTAGCCGAGGGAGCGACACCATTTTAACTGGGGCCACTCGAGTTTTTGCAGTCAGCAGGTTCACTATTACCGTAGACCCAACCTCGACACGGACGTAAATTTCTGCGCCGTACGCCTTCTCTGAAGCGTCGCAGAACCCGTGACGCTCGACCCTTAGGTGTGGTCGGAACGCGACCCATCGAGGAACACGAATCTGATCGAGCACCGAGTAATTCTTCAGGAAGTCAACCCATCGCTGACAGAAATCTTGAGGGAGGGCGTCGTCCCACCCCAGATCCAGAAGCCAAATGTCCTGCATGATCATTTTTGCCCGGACAATGAAAGGAGCGAGCCAACCTGCTGGATCGAACAATTTGGCAATTTGGGAGAGGACTTGGCGCTTCGTGAAGGACGAGCCGGAAGTCAACTCTGGCGGAACAAAAAAAACTCATCACTCGTCG
The DNA here is from genome assembly GCF_018153835.1 of Drosophila eugracilis. Lineage (NCBI taxonomy): Eukaryota > Metazoa > Arthropoda > Insecta > Diptera > Drosophilidae > Drosophila > Drosophila eugracilis. The sequence goes on along the minus strand of NW_024572707.1, from coordinate 63,763 downwards.
CTTTCCACCGCACGCCAAGTGTCTTGGCCGTGCTCTCTGCATCGATGTCGAGGAAATCAGCACGAAGGAGGTGGTCGCTCGAAATGTCGGCCAGGATCGCCTTGCTATTCGACGTCCATTTCCTCAGTGGAAACCCTGCCGACTCTAGAGCGCCCTTTAGCTCCCGAATCACCACTTGGGCTTCCGTTTTGGAGTCTGCCCCCGCGAGAACGTCATCAACGTACATAAAATGCCGGATAATTTGGCTTGCCTGCGGGTACTTCAACTCTTCGTCGTCAGCGAGCTGCTGCAGGACACGGATCGCTAGGAACGGGGCACAATTGACACCGAAGGTGACCGTTTTTAATTCGTAGTCGCGGATCTCCCCATCGGGATTGCGAAACAAAATACGTTGGAGCGGAGTATGCTTGGGGTCTACCCAAATTTGCCGATACATCTTCTCGATGTCGGCGTTGAAGACAAACCTAAAGTATCGCCAATTTAGGATTTGAATCGTCAGGTCGGATTGTAAGACCGGCCCGCGTAAAGAATGTCGTTCAGACTGGTCCCGTTTGCGGACGGGCTCGAAGCATTGAAGACTACCCGCACCTTGGTGGTCGTGCTTTAGGGCTTGAAGACGGCATGATGTGGGAGGTAGTAGGTAGCGGAACTGCTCGTGGAAGAGACCTCGGTCATGTGGCCTAAGTCGACGTCTTCCTGGATTACCGAGTCATAGCGGGCCTTAAGGGGCGGATCCCTCTTCAGGCGCTGCTCATTACGCAGGAACTGAGCAAGAGCAAAGGACCGTGAAGCCGATAGCTCGGAACCCTTCTGCTCGGGGTCGCGTAAGGGGAGCGTCACAACGTACTTGCCACACTCGTCTCTTCTCGTCGTCTGGACAAAATTGTGCTCGCAAACTGAATCCGATTCCGAATTGATCTGTGTGGGCACATCCTCCACCTCCCAAAATTTGGTGAGGAGCTGATCCAGCGAGTCACCGAGGCTACGGGCAACTCGTGTGGAAAAAACGGACACGCTGCGAGGGTTGGCTGGAGATAATGGGCCTGTCAGCACCCATCCAAAAATGGTTTCCTGACCGAGAAGTGACCCGCAGATGTTAGCCCTGGTATTACCGAGGAGAATGGACGGAAGAATGTCAGCTCCTATTAACACATCGACTTGGGAGCTTTCAAAGAAGTTGGGGTCCTCCAGGGGAATGTCGGGCAGCCCCTTGAGACGATCCCGCGGAATCGGATATAATGGCAGATTTCCTGCCAACTGACGAAGAACGTAAGCCGCAGTCTCTAATTGTAACCCGGGTCTAGACGGCGACCGAATGGAGAAATGGCACAATTTAGTAGACTGCGCGGAAATGGTCTTGAATAGTCTTGAAGGGAAGCTTGACAAGGTTGAACAGTCGTTCAGTTATGAACGTCGCTTCGGACCCTGAGTCTATCAGGCTCGTGCCTGGAAACTGCACCCCAAATGGCACACGTTGATAAGGGCCGTGGCCAGTAGGACGGCTACTGACCTGGAAGCGAAGCACAACTGCATATCCTACTGATCCTCTGAGCCGTTTGTGCTTCTGGCAGTTTGTGCGGGTCGAGCCCTTGCTGGAGTAGGCGGACTTGGAGCGGTAGCGAACGGATTGCCGCGGTGCAGGAGGGTATGGTGTCGGCTGTGGCATGTGAAGCATGTATGGGCATTCGTGCAGTCTCGCTGCTGGTGCCCTCGGGCAAAACAGTTCAAGCATAACTGCTTCCTCTTAATGTAGTCGGAGCGCCCGTCCACGTTCATTTCTAGGAAACGCGGACATAAGCGGATAGGGTGGTTCTCCCTCGAACAGAGATCACATCTCTTTTGGCCCGGAGCCATTCGAGTCTCGTACGAATTGAGCCCCCGTGCAGGGGCAGTAGGAAGTCCCGACCTTGGCGGAGATTGCCCGGAGCCACTAGGCCTGACGTCGTCGATGGCCTCCAGAGTGCGATGGCGCTCTGTCAGGAAGTTATCTAATTCCTTCCATGTTGGAATTTCGGCCTTATTATGAACTATTGCTCCCACATAGAAAGTGTGACCTTGGGGAGCTTCGAGGAAATCATAAAAACCAGGAGACAATCCCAAGCCTCAACATTGATGGCGGACATTTCTAGGGCTGTCAGACAACTCTGAATGGTGGCTTGCAGTTCCCTCAGCGCGACCCCGGACTCTTGAGAAATAGCCTGGAGGTTGAAAAGGATCTTCAACTGGCTATTGACCAATAGCCGCCGGTTCTCAAAACGGTCTGTGAGGCTTTGCCACGCTGCGACAAACCCCTCATGGGTAAGCGGAGCCTTAGCAACAATGGCGTGTGCGTCACCACTTGTTTTGGACAGCAAGTGGAACAACTTCTCTACCGGGGTGAGCCGCGAGTTTTGGATGTAAATGACCGTAAACAAGTCTCTAAAGGTGGGCCACCGAAGGTAATCACCCGCAAAGACCTCGGTATCCACTGGAGGTAACCGACAGCCTGTAGACGCGGGCGTGTGGACATTGACGGAAGCCTGAGTGGATTGGGAGGCAATTTTCTCCCGAAGCTGGGCAATACACCTCGAATATACGGAGTAACAGCAGCTGTACTTCGATTCCAGCACTCCTGAGGTGGCCAAATTGTCGTCGGACACGGCGAGCGAATCGGAGCAGCTCTCATATTACTTCTCCACCTTCACCCAGAGTGCCCGAATTTGGTCTCGATGGACTTCGCACATGTATTGGGAGCCTATTTCCGTTTCTGGGGCTCCCGGGGTATTGATGTTGGCCTCAAATTGGCTAATTCGATCTGTTGTAGCGATGAACTTTTTCAGCGCCACTTCGACCGCTTTTTGAGCCATTTTTACAACGGAGCGAGTATGCCTCTGTGAAGGATCGGGGATTATATTGACGTTTTCGTCACTCTTTGCCCTTGAAATGGCCCTGGTCGCCTTAGAATTCAAAAGAGGCGTCCGCGGAGATGCGGATTGAGATCTGTCCAAACTGATGGCTGGGATCGGACGCGGGGTTTTGTCAAATCAATTCGCTGGTCAGCGCTTGTCGACTGACTTGCGCAATAGGGGCCTCGTTCGAAGCGGTGGCCGGTCACACTAAAGTGATAAAAACGGTGAGATCGCGGATGGATTGCGATCACAAAAAAGGATGTCGAAAAGTCACCGAATGGAAACAAAACTTCACCAAAAAACAACCCAGAAGTAGACAAGGTTGGTGCATTATTGGCGCGATGTTGCCGAAAGAAAGAAAGCTGCGCTAAAGGCACGGAAAATGGACAAGTACCTTTCGTAATTCACCCCAAAGGAAAAAAAACAGCACCAAAAAAAACACAACACGGCTACTGAGGCGGCGAGGTTGCGAACTTAGGCGACACAATCACGGATTTGTAGTGAAATGGCGGTTTTTTTTTTTTTTTCAAAACAGATTTTATTTCAGTTAAATTTTGTCACGTATTTATTCCCTGAAATTGGAAGCAGAAAATATATGGCATGCATGCAAATATGTATATATGTAAGTATATGTATGCTCGTGAGGCCTAGGTTGGCACAGTGGACTGTGGACTGTATAAATGGAGGAACTGAAAGCTATGTGGTGTAAAAAAAACACTGATTGGAAAAAAAATATTACGCCAGCGACGGACGGTTAAATGAATTTAGGAATTTTTGGAAATAAATCACACCGACTGGCCAATATTAATTATGCTTTATTTTGTCACCGCACAATTTCACAAGCTATGTATATATGTAGGTATATGTATGCACGTGAAGCCTAGGTTGGCACAGTGGACTGTGGACTGTATAAATGGAGGAACAGAAAGCTGTGTGGTGTAAAAAAAGACACTGATTGGGAAAAAAATATTACGCCACCGGCGGACTGTTAAATGAATTTAGGAAATTTTTTGGGAATAAATCACACCGGCTGGCCAATATTAATTATGCCTTATTTTTGTCACCACACAATTTCACTGTTCACTTGGTCAATTTTACGCGGCTTAATTACAAAAAAAAGAAAATGTATGGTTGTTTGTGTGTATATTATATGTATGCACATATGCCTCGACCGTTGGCAAGCGAATAGCGGAATAGCAAATAACGGGGAGGCCGAAAACGGCGAGGAATTTGGCGGCACACAAAGCGGAGTCGGATGGAAAAATTGGCAAAATTTGAATACGAAGAAGAGTAGAAAATCTCACACTACCGTTGTGTCGGAAAACTCGGACTTGGAGTTGACACGGAAGGAAAACAAAATCTTGCAGCAGTGTGAACGAAATTTAATGTTCGGACCACTGCTGAAGACCGGCAGAGAGACGGAGACGGAAAAAAATGTCGTACTTATCTTTTGGCGAAACACTGCCGGGAAGTGCTGGTAGAAAAGGTCTCCAGAATATCCAAAATATCCAGAATATCCAGAAAATCCGGCTCGAAGGACCAAAATGTTCTAGTGGGGCGGTGTTGCGGCAAAAACCCTCTTGATCGCAGATAAGATGGTGGCGGAAGGAGAGTGACCCGTCAGCTTTATTCACTTCATACAAAAAAACTGACTTAACTTAGCAAAAAAAAAGACGATCGCCGACGCGATTGCTGACCCGGAGAGAGCGAGAGTGCAAGATTGTGCAGAGAGGGGCGAGGGCGGATGCGCTCTTCAGCGCGGATGGGCTCTTCAGCGCGGATGCGCTCTTCAGCGCGGATGCGCTCTTCAACGCGGATGCGCTCTTCAGCGCGGATGCGCTCTTCAGCGCGGATGGGCTCTTCAGCGTGGATGCGCTCTTCAGCGTGGATGAGCGGCGGCACAATGGCCCCTCACCTAAACAGCATCCAAGCAATATTTCAAGTGCGTCCATCAGTCCCAGTACAATTATTAACTCCATTTCCCCAAAGATAAGACGTATCTTCTCGAAACCAGAATACATGTTTGACTCAATCACTTAAATTCTTCAAACTATTCTAAAGCCAAACAAAACGCATGCCATAGTAGTACACGATAAAGTCTTTTGTATAATTGAAGAAGCATACAACTATTTTACAGAAAATAAGCTGTATAACATTCTAACCGACCTCCCAGATCTACAAGAACAAAAGAAAAGGATTCAGTCGTACCATCTTAATAGCAATCACAGAGGTATCGACGAGACCCTTAACCGTCTTAAAAGAGACATTTAATTCCCACGTATGAAAGAAATTATTACGCAAATAATTAAAGACTGTGACATTTGCCTAACACTTAAGTATGATAGACAACCTCGCAGACCTTTCTTGCAAGCCCCACAAGCACCAACAGGGCCTTTAGATGTTATTCATATTGACATTTATGCATTCAACAATACGAATAACTTGACCATCTCTCTAAGTTCGCACAAGCGTATCCATTAACTAAAAGAAATTCGATTAAAGTTGTAGCAGCACTCTTAAAATTCTTCAGTACCTTCGGCCTACCGAAAAAAGTGTTCCTTGACCAGGGTGCAGAATTTTTAGGAAATTTGTTCACCGATTTTCTGACTCAGTACGACATAGATATTCACATTACCTCATTCCAACAATCAACGAGAAACGCACCTGTTGAAAGACTCCACTCGACATTCACGGAGCTCTATAGAATAATTAATAAATCTGATCACGTGGAGATATTAGCATAGGTATTGACAACATATAACAATGCAATACACTCTAGCACTGCTCATACACCTTTCGAACTTTTCCATGGCAGAACCCACACCTTTGAAAAAACAGTAAAATTCGACAGCCACCATGACTTTTAAGCAAAGCTGAACAAATTTAGAAAAGAAATATATCCCAAAATTCAAGAACAACTAGATAACAAAACAGAAAAAAGATTAACCAAACTAAACGAAAATAGGGCCTAGAATGCATTCTTAAGTCAAATTCGGGTTATTTAGACGATAATAACGGAAAAAACATTATTGCAGAAATCAATACCCTAAAAGATACCTGCCACGCACTAAAGAATGCTCAAGAAAAACAAGATAATTTCGATAAACAAGTTATTATAAGATTTAATAATATTACGAACCATATTAAATAGCAAAGAAACCAAAACAAAAAAAAACCAAAACAAAAAAAAAATTGTTAGACACAGCACAAAACACTATTTTTAAAGAACTTATAGAAGATAGAGAAAACATTTTTAAACCAAATACTTTAATCGATTAAATTTTCACATCGACACCCTTAAGAGAACACATTTATAATTTAGCCGAGAGCCTTTTGGCCAGCAAATTGGGCTTAATCCCAAAATTCTTGTTAAGCAATCAAGAAATAAATACAATAAGAAATATGTTAAACACCCAAAACATTATCTTACAATTGGATGAACACATATTCTTACACCATCTTGTTATACTTTTAATAACAAACTATTGCTTAACGTTAAGATACCAATTTTCGATACAAAAATTAATAAGTTCACCCATCTTACCCCTACCAGTAAGCAACTGAAATTTCATCATATCCCCCGAATTCTAGACACACGATAACAACACTTTACATAAATTTCGCAAAAGCCGCCTCAAGGTGGAGCAGGAGTTCTTCTGTCAATAGATCCACACGGACTTGACACCTAAAAACAACAAATGCCTGTCACACATCGTCAAGAACGTAAAAAAATCATGATGGATACATGAACATATTTAAGCCGGGAAAAGGGTTTATTCTCGTTTTCAACGGAAACAACGCCACCCTTAAATCAACCGGCAACGACGAAACACTTTTAAATAGCTCCTTCATAGTATTTTTGTTTTTTCATAGAATTTTACCGTATGGATAAAAGGAATAAATTACAGCGATAGGAAATTGGTGGAACATGATCATTTCAACTTCGTACTTCCACCAGTCGTTAAGGTAACGAAAAATCAAACGATCAACACATTATGGCTGGAGAAATTACACTTAGAAGCTCTCTCAACAGCTGAAAAAATCATTAACATGGGTAATATAACACCCTACATACCATATACTCGGCAATATCATTGATCCTTATCCTCATCGTCATCCTCCGATTAACCCATAGTCCCCAGACCATTTTCCTCCCACACCCGCTGGCTATCACTACCTTTGTTACCATTGTTACACATTGTTACGGACACACCGTCGCCCCCCAAACCTCAGCGACTCAGACAAATGGTCATTAACCCAAACACTGGGTGCATAAACGCTGAGTTTGGGATCCAACGGAAGTAATCAGAACCAACACATAACTGGTACGCGAAACCACAAACAAACCAACACATAACAGATACGCAAAACCTGCCAACTAGGCAGATTCTCATTCTTCACTCCAATCAGCTAGATATCCGAATTCCCGATCATGCCATTTCATTATCATATATTTCACTGTATTCCACAAGTTACTTCTTAGTTTGTTAAAGAATAAAGATTCCATATAATTTTGACCGAAGACGAAGGAGGTTAAACTCGACGCCCAGTATACTTGTATACTGTAATTCGAGCGCTTACTTTATTCGCCATGGCCACGTTACTACAAGCAAAGTGAATTCTTTCAGCGCCTTTCTGAGAAGGGAGCACCTACTTCGGCCACGTCGCCGCCTGCTGAAGTTTTTTTAACTGAAAATTGGTTGTCAAAAATCCACTTCACACCCTTTGGTGGACACTACAAGGTCATTTTCATGGGACTGGTCATTTTCATGGGACTGGCTGCTGCTCTAAACGGCGAGGTATCTAATCTAGGTAAACTTACTGATTCCTAATCTAGAAGGAAGTGGATAGAGGACACCACAGGCGCTGAGACATCTACCGTTACAGACTTGTTTCTATTATGATCGTTGCGAGGATTTTGAATTAAGCCAAGCTACATCGGCTATCAAACTCGATCCTGGCAGCCACATGGACAACCCTGCCAAAGCGAAGCGCGCACTTATTGCAGTAACAGTGGTAATTGTGGTAACACAACCATCAGCTGTATAGATGTTTTCCATTTCAACATTGTGACAAAAAAATTCAGTTTGCTTCAATTGGCTACGCCCTGGCCTGCCACCAAAACTCCTATAACCACGGGGAATCCTGCCACTGTAACCGAAGAACCTGTCACCGATAAACCTGGCCATCGATCTTTACAATGACAATCGAAACATTCGTGCAAGCACTCCAATGGTCGTCATCATTCTCTGGTAGTTCCTAAAAAGATAGATTTCATGACAATTGATCCTGCGGACACTGCACTGAACGATACGTCAACGCACTTGGGCTCGCACTATCGCCTTTGTCTTATGAGTGAGGTGGGTCCTGAAGAATGCAATACATCAGCCAAAACGTTTTACATGCCATACCACCCACTTCTAGGAAAGAAGCTGCGCGTGATATTTGACGGCTCATTTGACCACGCTCTAAATGACGCCATACACATCGTCTTCGCTTTCAAACGCAAAAGTTTTTGTGTTCGACGGACATAGTAAAAATGTTTCGCCAGGTCTGGGTCTGGGTCGTATGGAGAGATGCTTCGAATGATCCTCTTCAACCCTTTCAGCTCTGTACAGTCACCTATGGACGAGCTGTGCACCGTTCCTTGCTGTCAGAGTACTGGAAGAGTAGGACACCACCAGGATAACCCTACCGATTGCAAATCGAGGGGAATGCTAGCAGCCAATCACATGAGCTATGAGCTGTGGTGAAAGGGCCTATATACGTCTCAACGGCCTGCTTCGTGTAGGTGGGCGCCTCTCAAACTTGCTTCTACCAGAGAATGTCAAGCATCCAATTAGTCTGCAGAAACATCATCGCATTTCTCTGTTTATTTTGGATTACGAGCACAAGATAAATCTTCATCCAGGTGTGACACCACTTTTCGTCATCGTTCGTCAACAATATTGGATAGCTGGCGCACGCAAGGGACGGAATCCACAAAAGGAAAAGGGATACATTTGTATATTCGTCTGCCTAGTTCGTCCGCAATTCACTTGGACTTGGCTACAGATCTCAGCACGGAGACATTTCTCAATCGACAACGGTCGCAACTTTGTGGGAGCAAAGAAAGAGTTAGACGATCTATAAGCTCATCCTGTCACGGCAGCATAACTCTCAAGTAACCCAAGCGTTGGCCAGCGAGGGTATCAATTGGAGTTTTATACCACCGCACGCTCCCCACTGTGGCGGAAAATGGGAATCAGTTGTTCGCTCCGTAAAGTCATCGGGAATTCCATCCTCACATTTCGGCAAATGCACACCCTTCTGGCTCTAGCCCTTCCGTCGTCAATTCACTTCGCTACGTCAAACATTTAGGTTCCCTTCTTGTCACCCGCACACCTGCTGATTGGACGCCCTTATACATCAGTTTCAGAGTACGATCTTGGCCACATGGCAGTTTTCCGACTGGATTACTTGCAAAATGTACAGGCAATGCTACAAGGCTTTTGGAAGAGATGGCATCAACAACAACTTCAACAGCGCCCTAAGTGGAGTACAGAGAGGAAAAACATTACTACTGGGGATATGATGATCATCAAGGATTTAAACAAACCTCCCGCCCCTTGAACATTGGCGTGCATAATTGATGTTTATACAGGCAAAGACGTAAAGCTGCAAACTTCATTAGAAGAACTAGTTAGTTTTTCTAAAATTGTCATCCTGCCTAATTCAGAAACTTAATTTCAGGGTGGGCCAGGATGTTAAGGCTCCTCTTTAACTAATTACAATAATTTCGTATATTCAATAGCATTTAAGATATTCCTTCTTCATCTCTTCTGACCACGTGCTGTCGACCTGAATAAAGCGTAAATTCTTATTGTGAAATAATTAATTAGAATTCTATTACCAACAGCCTTCTTTAAGCCCAAAAAATAATAATTTTTGGCGCAAATGCTTTCGATTGCCCAAATAAACCACGGTCAGAATTTCCCATTTTACAAAAAACGTTTCTGGATAGTCTTGGCAGAAAAGGCATAAAATTCGGTATATTTCAGTTATCAGGAAGATCAACACAACCGTCATCGCAAGCAGTCGTGTATTTATAGTGCACAGGAAAAAAGTATCCAATAAAATCATAGACTAGTTCAATAAATTTGCAATGACACTCTCTGCGATGAAATCGCTAATGTTTATTTTGCTTAATTATTAATAAATTAAAATATAACATAAAACCTTTAACTGGTACTAAATCAACCCCGATTACAATAAGTGAAAACGACGTTCGCACACTACATGAACGTGAGCAAGACGAGAGACGGCTCTCTTTTAAAGCAAGGTCTGATCAAGCGCGGTCAATTTTCCCCAACGGAAAAAAGACGCACGATCTTGCTCACCATGCTTTCGTACGGCTACCCCTACTCCAACGGCGTGGAGTCACCAACGCTAAATGCCCCCACCATCAGTTTTGACCTCTGGCGCACAAACAACATGCAACGATAAAATTTCTGCACCCACACTAAATTTATCAGCAACAACTGCAGCTACGGCAAAAAACCAACAAAAAACTCAGGCTATTATTTCGGAATCGACTGCAACCGCAGTTCTAAAAGCGTAAGCGTAAGTTCTAAATACAACGGAAAAAAAAACTACAACCACATATCAAAACCAAAACAAAATTCAGTAAGCGGGTCCACCATTACAGACCGGACTAGATCGGTATATTCATATCAAGCGTAAGCTCAGCCCACAGAATACCGCGGCAGGCAACAAGTCAAAAATAAACCGTGTCCAAATAGAATATAACTTACCCGGAATATCTAACAGCAATGTATTTGCGCTCTTAGCAGAAAATTAACAAAAACAGGCTAAGGAGACCCAACCGAAACCTAAGCTTCCACCAATTTACATTAGTGAGAAAATCTCGAACGCCCTGGTCAACAAAATTTTTGCGCTGACCGGGGATGGAAACTTTCATATTGTTCCGGTCAAAAAGAGGAATATCCATGAAACCAAGTTTCAGACCAAATCTGAAAAAAAATTTCCAAATTGTATCCAAATACCTGGAGGAAGCTAGGAAAAGCTACTATACGTACCATCTAAAAAAAAGCAAGGGCCAGCAATTGGTACTAAAAGGAATCGAACCCAACGTAACCGCCAAGGAACGTATATAAGTATATAATGTTACAAGAAAAAAGAGACGCATCCACCTTCAGGGTTGTGCTAGAGCCAGACAGCAGAATCTTGAAGAAAAATGAAGTGCACCCCATTTGAAGTAACACAGTTTCTGAATGATAATCATATCGAGACGCACCTCACAACCAAACACAACTTCCAAATAAGAGGCTATACTTTATACCGCACAGATCATACAGATGGTAAAGCCCACGGCGGAACCGGCATCCTAATTAGGGAACGCATCAAGCACTACTTCCACCAAAGGTTTGCTACTAATTACTTGCAAGCCACGTCTATTAAAGTGCAGTCAGGCAACGGAAATATCACCTGTCTACTGCCCGTCTCGCTTTACAATATCTGAAGGACAATTCAGCCGAACCCTGCCGCTGGTTCACTTGTCCTACCACAAATCGAATCTGAATCTATTTCCCCACCACCATTGTTTCAGCCGAAGGAGATCGCGAAAGTCATTGGGGAACTGAAACAGAAAAAGGCCCCTGGCGGTGACCAAATAACCCCAAAAATGATAACCGAACTTCCAAACTCTGCCATTGAGGTTATTTGTAAGCTCTTCAATGGGATCATGACAATGGAAAAAATCTATTGTCATACCGAAGCCCGGAAAAGACCGTACAATTTCGTCATCCTACAGACCAATCAGTCTATTATCGTGTTTGTCTAAATTGTTCGAAAAATGTCTTGTAACCCGCATAATACCATATCTAGAAGCACACAATGTTATCCCTGTCCATCAATTTGGCTTCCGTCAAAACAATCGAACAAGTAAACAGAATAACAACAGAAATTCGCACAGCCTTTCAGCATCGGGAATTCAGCAGCGCAATATTCTTCGACGTATGTCAAGCCTTTGATAGAGTATGGCTAGATGGTCTCATGCACAAAATTAAAACACACTTGCCTGGATACACTCATAAGCTTCTTGAGTCGTATCTATACAACAGAACCTTCGCAGTAAGGTGCAACACGGCAACATCCGGCGACTACATTATCAAAGCTGGAGTCCCGCAAGGAGGCGCGATAGGGCCTACTCTGTTCCTCCTATACACATCGGATATTCCCACTAATTTGCAGCTAACAACATCTACGTTTGCCGACGACACCGCAATTCTAAGTCGGGGTGCCCAGGCAGAGCCACCACACAGCTAGCAAATCACCTGCTCGTAGTAGAGAGGTGGCTATCTGATTGGCGGATTAAAATAAATGAACAAAAATGTAAACACATAAAGTTTACCCTCAACAGACAAACTTGCCCTCCACTATCATTAAATAACGCGCAGATTCCCCAAGTTAACGATGTAACGTACCTCGGCGTCCACCTTGACAGACGACTAACCTGGAGAAGACACATCCAATGCAAAAAAGAACACCTAAAACTCAAAGCCAACAGCTTCCACTGGATTCTTAACGCCCGTTCCGTCTGGAATACAAGGTCTTGCTCTACAACTCTACCCTCAAGCCCATCTGGACATATGGCTCCCAGTTATGGGGGAACGCCAGCAGAACGAATATAGACATTATACAGCGCGTCCAGTCAAAAACCCTCCGAATTATCACTGGGGCACCATGGTATATTCGCAATCTAAACATCCACAGGGACCTAGGCATTCTTACCGTACAAGATGAAATAGACAAGCAAAAAGCGTCCTACAAAGAAAAACTCTCTATGCACCCCAACCGCCTCGCAAGAAGCCTGGTTCCCAGCCGATCCCGTCTACAAAGCAACGACCTGCACAGCCAGCAATAACTTTCGGGCCCCCTGTAGGATAATATCAGTCATATGACAGTTAGTTAGAGTAATTAGGTTTAAGATTTGATACACTTATTGTTAGTCTCCAAAGGGAGAAGATTCAATAAAATTTTTGAGGCAGCCACAAGCGGCTGGCCAACGCCTGAGGAGGGAACCGAGCATGTTCCAGATGCACCTGATGAAGAGGAGATGCCCGGTGAGTTCGCATTGGTAGCATCAAATGAATTTGTCATCCTGTTCCAGAGATTCTCGAGCTTCAGTCGCCTGGTGAGGACCACCGCCTGGGTCCTGAGGTTCGCGCGACGGTGCCACAAACAGAGAAGCGAGCTCGAGGAATATGGACTCACTGCAACGGAGTGTGAGGGCGCGGAGAACCTGTTAATCAGGCAGGCCCAATTGGAGTCGTTTCCCGACGAGATGAGGTCGGCGGAACGCGGAAAGGACGTCGCTAACTCGAGCGAGATTCGAAGTCTGGCTCCTTACGTGGACAAATATTTAGTTCTGCGAGTTTATGGCAGAGTCGATGCCGCGCTGTCCATGCCGTACAGTGCGAGGAGGCCTGTGATACTGTCACACAGGCACAGTCTTACGGAGATGGTAGTAAGACACTACCACGCCCAGATGAAGCATCAAAACGTGGATGCGACGCTTGCCCGGATCCGGACGAGATTCTGGGTCACGAAGATAAGACGAGTGCTGAAGGAGGTAATCTCGTCGTGCAACGAATGCAAGCTACAACGGACGCGGCCGATGCCGCCGATAATGGGACCCATTCCAGAGGATCGCTTGGAAGCTGGAGGATGGCCATTCAAGTACACAGGACTAGACTACTTTGGGCCACTGCTGGTGACTGTTGCTCGTCACAGAGAGAAGCGTTGGGTCGCCTTGTTCACATGCTCGACGACAAGGGCGATTCATCTGGAGCTGGCGCTTGATCTGTTAACGGATTCCTGTATAATAGCGATCAGGAACTTCGTCTGCCGTAGAGGACCAGTACGTAAACTGCGGAGTGACAACGGCAAGAATTTCGTGGGAGCTGACAGGGAGGCCAGGCGATTTGGAGACGTGTTCGAGACGGAAAGGATACAGAGTAAGTTATCCAGCAGGAGCATTGAATGGGTCTTTAATTGCCCATCCAACCCGTCTGAGGGCCAAGTATGGGAGCGGATGGTGCAGTGCGTCAAGCGAGTGCTGCGCCATACCCTGAAGGAAGTCGCGCCGTGGGACCATGTGTTTTTTCAGCGCTCTCACAGTGTGTTCGTAAGCGTAGTAACAAACGGTAAAAATATTAAAAATATAATGCGAAAGGACGCTGGCAACGATGCCAAATAGCAAGGGTTTTGATTCCCTGCAAACTTAACATCTAAACCACAAAAAACAAATATTAAGAAAAACTGAACAAATGCCAGCAACCAAGCCAAACCTAGTGCACCCGAAAAACAAATGACTCAAAGCCGCGAAAGACAACAACAGCAACAAGACGAGCGCCGACTCTCTGTTGCTCGAAACAACGCGTACTTTTCGTATGTCTCTCCAGAGCCAAAAAATAGTGCAATGTCGTTGACCGCAACCTAAGACGTCCGCTCTCTGTCGCGCCGACTCTTAACCCCAAGCAGTGTAAGCCTGGTTCCCAGCCGATCCCGTCTACAAAGCAACGACCTGCACAGCCAGCAATAACTTTCGGGCCCCCTGTAGGATAATATCAGTCATATGACAGTTAGTTAGAGTAATTAGGTTTAAGATTTGATACACTTATTGTTAGTCTCCAAAGGGAGAAGATTCAATAAAATTTTTGAGGCAGCCACAAGCGGCTGGCCAACGCCTGAGGAGGGAACCGAGCATGTTCCAGATGCACCTGATGAAGAGGAGATGCCCGGTGAGTTCGCATTGGTAGCATCAAATGAATTTGTCATCCTGTTCCAGAGATTCTCGAGCTTCAGTCGCCTGGTGAGGACCACCGCCTGGGTCCTGAGGTTCGCGCGACGGTGCCACAAACAGAGAAGCGAGCTCGAGGAATATGGACTCACTGCAACGGAGTGTGAGGGCGCGGAGAACCTGTTAATCAGGCAGGCCCAATTGGAGTCGTTTCCCGACGAGATGAGGTCGGCGGAACGCGGAAAGGACGTCGCCAACTCGAGCGAGATTCGAAGTCTGGCGCCTTACGTGGACAAATATTTAGTTCTGCGAGTTTATGGCAGAGTCGATGCCGCGCTGTCCATGGCGTACAGTGCGAGGAGGCCTGTGATACTGTCACACAAGCACAGTCTTACGGAGATGGTAGTAAGGCACTACCACGCCCAGATGAAGCATCAAAACGTGGATGCGACGATTGCCCAGATCCGGACGAGATTCTGGGTCACGAAGATAAGACGAGTGCTGAAGGAGGTAATCTCGTCGTGCAACGAATGCAAGCTACAACGGACGCGGCCGATGCCGCCGATAATGGGATCCATTCCAGAGGATCGCTTGGAAGCTGGAGGATGGCCATTCAAGTACACAGGACTAGACTACTTTGGGCCACTGCTGGTGACTGTTGCTCGTCACAGAGAGAAGCGTTGGGTCGCCTTGTTCACATGCTCGACGACAAGGGCGATTCATCTGGAGCTGGCGCTTGATCTGTTAACTGTTCCTGTATAATAGCGATCAGGAACTTCGTCTGCCGTAGAGGACCAGTACGTAAACTGCGGAGTGACAACGGCAAGAATTTCGTGGGAGCTGACAGGGAGGCCAGGCGATTTGGAGACGTGTTCGAGACGGAAAGGATACAGAGTAAGTTATCCAGCAGGAGCATTGAATGGGTCTTTAATTGCCCATCCAACCCGTCTGAGGGCCAAGTATGGGAGCGGATGGTGCAGTGCGTCAAGCGAGTGCTGCGCCATACCCTGAAGGAAGTCGCGCCGTGGGACCATGTGTTTTTTCAGCGCTCTCACAGTGTGTTCGTAAGCGTAGTAACAAACGGTAAAAATATTAAAAATATAATGCGAAAGGACGCTGGCAACGATGCCAAATAGCAAGGGTTTTGATTCCCTGCAAACTTAACATCTAAACCACAAAAAACAAATATTAAGAAAAACTGAACAAATGCCAGCAACCAAGCCAAACCTAGTGCACCCGAAAAACAAATGACTCAAAGCCGCGAAAGACAACAACAGCAACAAGACGAGCGCCGACTCTCTGTTGCTCGAAACAACGCGTACTTTTCGTATGTCTCTCCAGAGCCAAAAAATAGTGCAATGTCGTTGACCGCAACCTAAGACGTCCGCTCTCTGTCGCGCCGACTCTTAACCCCAAGCAGTGTTGCCGTTACTCAGTCTTGGAGCCCACAATGCCCTTTTCCCCTCTCCCCGATCGAAGCACTGCCGGCAGTTTGGGAAATCTCTTCTACGGTGTCATCGGTAACTACCGTTTCTGCAAATACAACAACTAATGCGTTTACGATGTCGTCGGCTCTCCAGCCAATTCTCTCATCGCAAGCTGAACCAACAACAACCACAGCAACTGCCATTACTTCAGTTACAAAGGCAACAAAAAGTACAACTAAACAAAACCAAAACAAAACTCAGCAAGCGGGTTCAGCCATACAGACCGGACTTGATCGGTACATTCATATCAAGCGTAAGCTCAGCCCGCAGAATAAAGCCGTATGTAACAAGTCAAAAATAAACCGTGTCCAAACTGAAAATAAAATACCCAGGAATTCTAACAGCAATAGATTTGCGCTCCTAGCAGAAAATGAACCAGAACGGGCTCAGGAGACCCAACCGAAACCTAAGCCCCCACCAATTTACATTAGGGAAAAAATTACGAACGCCCTGGTAAAAAAATTGTTGCGCTGCCTGGGGACGGAAACTTTCATGTTGTTCCGGTCACAAAAGGGGATATCCATGAAACCAAGCTTCAGACCAAATCTGAAGAACAGTACCGAGTTGTTTCCAAATACCTGGAGGAAGCTAGGCAAAGCTACTACACGTACCAACTTAAAAGCAGCAAGGGCTTGCAAGTGGTAATAAAAGGTGTAGAGCCAGACGTAACCGCCAAGGAAGTTATCGATGCTCTTAAGGATAAAGGGTTCTCTGCAAAAAACGTTAGTAATATCGTGAACAGAAAAAAAGAGCCGCAACCACTCTTCAGGGTCGAGCTCGAGCCAGATAGCAAAATCATGAAGAAAAATGAAGTGCATCCCATCTGTAATCTGAAATACTTATTGCACCTAAGAAATACCGTGGAAGATCCACATAAAAGAAACGGCCCAGTGCAGTGTATGGACACACCAGGGCTTACTGTTCACTTCGAACAGTCTGTGTATCTTGTGGAGACTTCCACAATTCGGCCAACTGCCCTGCCAACAAAGAAGACCCCAAAAAGAAAAAATGCGTTAACTGCCAAGGTAACCACACGGCAAACTACAGAGGCTGCCCGATCTACAAGGAGATAAAGGACCGAATGCGTAAAGTGACAGCAACGAGTCATCAGAATACCCAAAATGTGTACAATTGCCCGCGTACGACGCCGGAAGTTTCCTCCGACGCGGCTGCAAGATCCTCACTGGGTCAACTAAATACCCAGAAGGGCTGCTCATACGCCGATGCCCTTCGATCAGGGACGGCAAACCCACTCCAGCCTAATCTAGGAAACGCTAAACAGACCCAACTTCAGTCGCAAGGCACTCTGGATTCTATGATGATCACCATGCAACAAAGTATGATGGAATTCATGTCATTCATGAAAACGACCATGCAAACACTGGTCCATAACCAGAACATGGTGCTACAGCTACTTGTAGCCTAGCAGTCCAAATAACAGATGGCAAGTCTACGAATAACGATGTGGAACGCCAATGGCGTTTCACGGCACAACCATGAAGTAACACAGTTTCTGAATGATAATCATATCGACATTATGCTACTGGCAGAGACGCACCTCACAAACAAATACAACTTCCAAGAGGATACACTCTCTACCGCACAGATCATCCAGATGGTAAAGCCCACGGCGGAGCCGGCATCTTAATCAGGGAACGCATCAGGCACACCTTTCACCGAAGTTTTGCAACTAATTATTTGCAAGCCACGTCTATTCAAGTGCAGTCAGGCAACGGACACCTCACTGTTTATTGCCCACCTCGCTTTACAATTTCTGAAGGACAATTCATGGACTTCTATAACCAGCTTGGAGATCGTTTTATAGCCGCAGATGACTATAATGCCAAACACACGCACTGGGGATCACGCCTTGTGACTCCCAAAGCAAGGCAATTATACAATGCAATCATAAAACCGAACAAAACAGTCACGCCGATAAGAAATTTATCTGGCAGCTGGGTACGCAGCGACGCGGATAGAGCCGAAACTTTTGCTTTACATCTCAGAAACGTCTTCCAGCCGAACCCTGCCACTGGTTCATTTGTCCTACCACAAATCGAATCTGAATCTATTTCCCCACCACCATTGTTTCAGCCAAAGGAAATCGCAAAAGTCATTTGGGAACTGAAACCGAAAAAGGCCACTGGCGGTGACCAAATAACCGCAAAAATGGTAATTGAACTTATTTGTAAGCTCTTCAATGGGATTATGACTATCGGCTACTATCCGAAAAAATCGAAAAAATCTATTATCATTATAATACCGAACCCTAAAAACGACCACACAATTTTGTCATCCTTCCGACCAATTAGTTTATTTTCGTGTCTGTCTAAGTTGTTTGAAAAATGCCAAAACGTTTACTCTCAACAAGCAAAGGTGCCCTCCACTATCATTGAATAATACGCAAATTCCCCAAGTCACCGATGTAACGTAACTCGGCGTCCACCTTGACAGACGACGAACCTGGAGAAGACACATCGAATGCAAGAAAGTACATCTAAAACTAAAAGCCAGCACCTTCCACTGGATTCTTAAAGCTTGTTCGCCCTGTGTATGAATTATTTAGTTGGGCCGGCTGGCTGTGCATCCGTGGCAGGGGTAGAGCCGGCTGGTTAGATATCCGTGGCGGGGGGTTGGCGCTGTAGATCCCAAAGGGTGGTCGTATTGCTCCTATGTTGAGATAGGAAGATTTCGGCGGAAGGATAACTGTCCTTCGATACCGCTGGTCTAGTGACTCAGTCAGTATAATAATTAATAAGAGATTAAACGGCTAAGTGCCGGAGTTTCATGAATAGGAGCTCGTGCTCTTGATTTGTTAACCATCCATATAGAACAAAACTTAAGAATTGACAAAAGCTCATGCCTGGCCGGATGCTCGTGGCAGACCGCTGACCTTGCACATTTTGCAGAAGTCATACGATCGCTGTCGGCCAATGAGACAAAGCCACAGCGCATAATGGCATAATATGCTGGCTAAGCTCTCGGGCCCATTAGGGTGGGATCAATTTAGGGTGGACCATACAAGAGTGTAATAATAATAGCAACAATAAAAACTGATGAATAATAAAAAATTATTAATAATAAAAATGATTAATATTAATAAATGATTAATACTAATCAAGGAAATAAAAATTGACCTGCTCAGCCTAAGCTGGGAGTTGGTTGTTAACTACTCCCCCCTTAAATTGGATCCCGTCCTCGGTGACAGCAATTCGTCGATGGACCTTTGTAACTGGGATGCCTCTCGTTTGCGCCTGCAGTGTTGTTGGAGCAGGACCAAGCCGCATAGTGTGAGGCTAACGGCGACTCCTGCGGCGAACCAAATCCCCGGGGATCCTCCAGCCGACACGTCATCTCCGAGTTCCTGCATTAAACGCGGGCTATGCTCGTTCACCCGCTGTAGTAGTTGCAGACTTGGTATGTGATCGTGTCCTGTGATGTTAATTAAAGGGAAGGCCGCAATACCCGGACTCTTATTCACAGAGTAGTTGAGGTTCAAATACACGGAGTCGTTGATCACCGCCTTCCTCTCGAAAGTGATAAGGTGGGTCCCTACTATAGTTGTTGTGGGACCATCATCGATACTAATCCTCGTTAATTTTTCGTTGACGATTATTACTCTGTCATCCACGATTGTAAGGGGTTCCAGATTACTGGGACGCGTCCGGCATGTAGCCGCCTCACCAGCATGTAATTGCCTGGCGCAAGTGTCGTGGGACGCCTTTTTGCAAAATGTGGCCAAGTTGGTAGAAGCGCAATCGGAGACTACTAGGATTCCGTCATCACATTCCGCCACGATGTTGTCTTCTATTTGTAGCACAGTATGGTAGTGTGCGACAGGGAAGAGCAGGACTTTTTTACAAATAATAAATAAACAAAAAACAAAATACAAATAAATGTTGGCCTCGATAAGCGATGCTTGATTGGTGTTAATTCTACTAAGATCATCCGCGTAGTTGTACCCGCCACAACCTTATGGACTGAACCGAAAAAATCGAGGCTCCTGGCCATTCTATGGTGTATCTGAAGCTCATCCAAAATGTTCTGGGCATGTTCGATGTCAACTTCCAGCAGCTTCCTTATGTGGGATTGTGGTAACAGTTTCAGCATTCTGACCGTGAAGTCGATTATGCTAGCAAACTCGGACAGATTTGTCGAGGCCTGACCAGGCCGTACTGTTTCCATACTGAAACATTCCCGTCTAATACCGGGATGTATTTTGCATGCGAGAAGTCGGTGATTCGCGCGCTTGCCGTGGACAGCAGTATGATGGACATTATGGGAACCCTGTGGGAACTATAGCAAATATTGAGTTTTAGTATATTATAAGGGCGAATGTGGCAGATGAAATGCCTATCTGATGTTGTCCTTATGGACCACCCTCCCCCTAATGAGAACATATGTTCCCAGATCTGCTTCTACAAGCTCTGAATAAAGCGGTGCCAATTTGTTGCCTAATCTCTTGTTGTTGCGTAGGTGTACTCTTTCACCGACTTCACAGACCCGGTTCCGCCTTGAAGGATTAACCCTGTCTAGGTTAGACTGTTGTGCCTTGTCAATTTTAGCTTTAATTGCCAGCTTCATCTCATCGCTGCTGGCGTTAATGACCTCCACCGGCCTAAACTCTGTGACCGAATGTAGTGATCTATTGTATTCTATCGTAGACCGCAATATTAGTTCCACAGTATTCTCGATTTTTTTTTAATCAATTTTTAGGCATCTGGCAATTTCCGCCAGGGTACTGTGAAATCTTGGCCATTGGAGCTACTGTGTATCGGTGGCGCATGACAGCATCGATGCTGTATTGGTTTTTCAGCAATGATGTGATTGTTTCGGAGTTAAAGGAGGCCTCGTTATCGCAATGTATGGTCCTGTACTATGGGCGCGATTGTGCTCGGTGCTAGCGATTTCCAGCTGTTCATTAGCGTTGGTTATGTCGCTGAAGAAGGTTATACAATGTCAGAACTTTGTCGCAGGAAATTCCTGCCTCAAGCCATGTTGGATACGAGCCAGGGTAGGGAAATCACAGTGAATCGCGTTCACAACGTTGACGTTAATGATTTCCTTAACAGATTCAACAAGCGAGTCCTTGTTATTAAAATTAATGATATGGAGGGTTTTATTTCCGAAGATTATGAAAGCCCGCCGAAGCGGTTGGCCTGCTTCTTCCAAAATGATTCGGATTCTAAAGCACTTAAAAGGTTTGCTGTGGTTTCTATGGTGGTTTTGGAGTTTTCTCTTTCGCTGGTGGCGTAGTTCAGTTCGCAGTCTTTTAGAGTGCGTGAAATCATCGTAACAGGTCTTTTATTCTGGGACAGTACCGCGCCTATTCCACTCGCTGAAGAGTCGGTGGTTAAGTAAAACGGTAGTTTAAAAAGGTTTTTAATATAAATTTTTTTTATTAAAAATTTTTTTTTAATATTTTAAAATATTCTTCACTGGGTTTCATCAAACCTGACAGCTACTTTTTTCGACATATTCTTGCTGACCGTCCCGGTTTCCTCGTTGAGGATGGCGGTAAGAGGTCTAGCAATAGAGACAAAATTTTTTACAAAGCTTACAAAGGACCTAAAAGAAGGCTAAACAGATTTCTTGGCTCTGGGAATTCTTTTATTGCCCTGACTTTTTCTGAGTCTGTACTTGTTCCTCCTCTACTGACAATAAATCCTAAAAATGCAACGCTCCCTTTAAAGAACTTTGTTTTTCCCGTCCCACCCTCATGTTGGCATCGAGTAAGCGCTGAAGCACTGTGTCAATGTGCTGGACATGTTCCGTTTTATTTTCGGGAAAGATGATAACGTCATCAACGTAGTCGAAGCATATTTTGCCGATTTCTTCCCGCAGTACGTCGTCGATGGCTCTTTGGAAAATACTCCCTGCGTTCTTTAGGCCGAAGGGTAATCGGCAAAATTCGTATTTCCCACCATTAATTGAATTGATTTGGGTCTTCTCCCGGTCCTTTTCAGCCAGGTATATTTGATGGTACCCTGACCTTAACTCTAGGGTGGTAATGAATTTACCTTCCCCAAGTTGAAAACACCTTAATTCTTTTCAGAATAATTTTCTTGAATTTGACTTTAGCCGAACTTGGCACCACTATATCATCGATTTTTGAGTCAAAAAATTTAAGCTTTTCGGTGACGTTCGCGTATTTTATTACGCTGTTGCCTAAGTCCAATGCCTGCCCGCGTTAGCGAATCGAAGCCTATTATAGCATCGAACGTGTCAGTGTATCCAAGAGGAAAAATGGGACGTCTAGTCCAAAAATGCGCATTAAGCACTTGTTTTTGACGTCACTGGAGCCGTAAATAGAGCTCACAGAGAAAGGGGTCTCGACCGGCTCCTTAACGGGCTTTTTTGCCGCCCCGTGTCGATGAGAATTTTTACTGTTCTGCCAGCCTTTGGCGTTGGCGTCTTTGGCCCGATTGCCGCTGGGACGAGTTCTGCCTTTTGTAATTGTTATAACTTTGTGGCTTTCCCCAGCTTGTTCCTTGTCTAAATTTAGCCGTTGAGGGGTCTACCTCCATGGGCTGAACTTTATTGTGGTCATAGGTTCCAAGATCCCTGCGCTTCGGACAGGGATTGTCCCCATCAGGCCTGCCTTGGTTCTGCTTAGGAATGAATTGCGGATTTTTATCCTCACCTCTCCATTGCTTTCCCTGACCTTTAATGTCGTCTATACCTTTCGCGTAAGATGCCGCGAATGCACTTCTTTCGATGCTGTTCTCGGCTTATTGCGCTAACGCTGACGGAAGGTCTTTGGGTTGTGCTGGTAGCACGAGTGACTTGAGTGGCCTTTTAAGCCCTGCAATGAATGCATGAAGGGCGTCATCCCTAACCTCCTTATTTAGGACGGTTGCTGTGTCCGTGTTGTGTGACATGACTATTTTGTTGGTGACGAGCGTGCGTTTCCTCTCGACCTCGTCATAGTATGTCATGAGGACGGCATCTCCTTGCCGACCCATTTCCAAATTTTGCCGCAGCACTCTTAGGGACGTTTTGGCTAGAATTGCATCGAAATTCAGCACTGTGTTGTGGGACGTGAGGAGTGACCGAGCGGGACCGCATATCTTTAACTTAAATAACCTTCTTATTAAAATAAAAGGCAGCAAACGTTACGTTCGTTGTTGGAGAACAAATAAGACTGAGTGTGATATTTGATATATTTTCATAGATGATATAGAATTTAATACGATTTTTTGAAAATATTCTATAACCCTAATTCTGTTTGTACAAAATAATTCGATAAATAGAAATACATGTATGTAAGTATAATATCATACTTACACAGTTTTTCATTTTCGTTAGTTCCAGTGAATTCATCAAAATTCAAAGTGTCACCTGATATTGAAATGAAATCAGGATTTTGCTAAAAACAAAAAGGTACTAGAAAACTTTTTAAACTTCTTTATGTGTGTATGTACATATGTAGGTATAATATCACTTTTACACGTCTTCCATTTTCTTTGCTTCCAGTTCATTCAAATTGTCACCTGATGTGGAAATGGAATCAGGATATTGCAAAATAAAATAAAAATAAAACGTACTAGTAAACTTTTAAAGCTTATTGATTATACGGGTTAATAAATTGGTATGATATTTAAGCAAAAGTACACTACTATTTAAGCAGCTATTAACAAAGAAGTAGTCCGATAATAACTTGTCTTTATCGGATTGCGATTGTGACATCTTTTGTGTGCAACCTTTCAGTACTCATTCTTGACAGTGTTGAAAAACAGGCATGCTTGACTACAATTGTCACGTTGAAAGCAAATAGAAGTTGGGGAATTGATTGGAGCATATGGAACGTTATTGTCCTTAACGTGTCGCCTACCTGAATGCAATTCGATAGAATATTTTTCCGCAAATATTAATACCGTCCTTGACCAACTAAGCGAACAAATTCAAAAATGAGTGACGTTTTTACAAGCAAACCATTCTCTGAAACAGTACCCGGTAAGTAATTTTGTTACGCAATTGTTATATCGCTGACTATTTTCTTATGTTCTTATGAAGATGAAGCAGCAACAACAAACTACGCTTCTGTTGCGACTACTTTTCGTAGGGCTTCTGTCTCGCCGTATCTCAATTATGATTCACGGTACTTGCAGACACAGCCGGAGTTCATTTTTCCCGAGGGTGCCAATAAACAGCGTGGACGCTTTGAGCTGGCTTTCTCGCAAATAGGAACTTCGGTGATGGTTGGTGGCGGTATCGGAGGTATGGCGGGCATTTATAATGGTTTCAAAGTCACCACAGTGCTGGAACAAAAGGGAAAATTGCGACGAACACAGTAAGCTACGAAATAAGTGAGATAATTTTAAAATAAATTGTTCCATCGGAATTGTAGGTTAATCAATCATATTATGAAGCAAGGTTCGGGGACGGCGAACACTCTGGGTACGCTAGCAGTTCTGTATTCGGCGTGTGGTGTACTTCTACAGTTTGTCCGAGGGCAGGATGACCATATTAACACTTTGATTGCGGGGTCTGCCACTGGATTGTTATACAAGTCCACAGGTAAACGGATCTGCTTTATTTTATATAAAAATATATATGTATCTGATCTAATAATTTCAGCTGGCATGCGAAGGTGCGCATATGGTGGCGCTGTCGGGTTGGGCATATCGTCACTCTATTGCCTATATCTGCTGGCGCAAGAAAATAGCACGAGCTCAAGAGTCAAATTTCTGTAAATGTCTGAAAGCTATAGTTGTGTAATTGCGTATAGATTGTAAAGACATTTTGGCGTTATAACGTTGAACTTCGTTTTATATACATTTATTTATTTAGTTATTCGTAAAATTTATTCCATTGAAGATAAAGCCACACATTGCCTTACACAATTCATTTAGAACCCATTTTTGCTTTCGCTCTAATAGTCCAAATTTTCTGTATCTGTTCCAACCACGATTGCCTTGGATCCCCCGTCAACAATGTTATTTGCCGGAGCTTCGCAGCTAGTATCCTGTGTGGAGCACCTTTGGCAGTTACAATTCACAGCTTCCGTATATTGGTATTTTCTAACGCTTTCCTCTGTATTAGGGTGACAATTTTTTAGGATGGCTGTCACTGAGTGCCGCTTGGCGTGGACACAAACTGGATGGAACGAACGTTTATAAGGGAATTTCCAATCGGAAATCTCGCTAGAGTCGCACCGTCCCCAACATGACCACACGCTCACATAGTCCCAACACTCATGTCCAAGCAGATCGGACTGTGTCACTTTATAAGTATATAGGCGACGATGACAGCCCAAGGGCGTGCTAGTAAAATCGCTGTTAATGCGCTCAAATTCCACCAACTTTGAAGCAGAAAAACGCATGACAGACGCACCAACTGACAGAGCAAAGATCCTGTGTAAACATAACATAGCAATGCTAAACCAACAGTGTTAAATGTATTTCAGAATACCTTACAAAACTTCAAAGCAGGCCATTATAGTTTTCGATGCGGCTTCTCTTTATCAACTACGAGGCCTGCAAATAAAATTGCGTATTTATGTAGAAGTCGAAAGTGTAAACTGAGCCTGCGCTGCCAGTAATGGCAGCTTACATCGCAACTTTCGCTTAAGAGTTCTTCATTGTACTTTTGATTCAATTTCAATTCAATGAATTTTATTATAAATATATGACGCTTTGTCTTGATTATCTATTCTATTATAATTATAAGTATAAAAACGTAGACATACATAGATATTCATTTGGATATATATGTAAGTATATGTATACCTTAATCGGCATCACTAGCCTAGTCTAGAATCTAGCCGTTTTTGTCTGTTTAGTGTGTATGTAGAATTTTCTTGCTCAGTCGGATCAGCGCATGCCTACGCCTACTTTTCCAAAAAAATTTAAATTAATTAAAACACCACTTGCTTCCCAAAATATCCAAAATTAATTAAGACGATTTTATTAATAGCAGCGTTTTAAAAGCTACGCCACTCCCGTAGTATTTCGGGTTGCTATTGCTACAGTAGCCAAAAATTAAAAGGTGAGAGCAGAACCAATTATATTTTGACATAGTAAAATAAATTGAAAGCAATAAATAATAATAATAATAGTAATAGTTTTATTAGAAAAAAAATTTATTAAATCGCATTAGGGTATAGGGTGTAGCGGACAAGATTAGCTTTATAGCTTAATTAATTTCCACATTTTTTAAAAATTCTTACTTGAGTTAGCGATATAGCAAAACAAACATGTTTGGCTTAGTTCGTAAAGCTCTGCAACGAATGACTTTTACTCTTTTAAGAAATAAAAAAATTATTAAACGTTTTTATATAATTTAACAATAATTTCAATGATTTAATCTTTCCATGGACATCTGTTGACTCAGTTAAAAAAACGCTTGCACTAAATTAGTCGTCCAATATACCAAAATTACTTTCATTAGTGTTAGTCTCCGAAGGCATAGAATTAGTCGATAATAAATTTGGAATGATTTGATCTGTTCCCACAGCTGAAATAAATTAATTGTCCTTTTAATAAAGTGGAATCTCCGGTCTCAGTATAAATAAGTGCCAAAGCTAAAGTTAGATACTAACTTTTTAGTGAGTTCGTCCATATTTTCATAAATAATTAAGCCTTTGTTGGAATAGCTGGTCCCTATTGCAAGCCATAGAGCATAAAAACTTCCATAGTATAGTTGTTCTTCTTGAAACTGCACCATGGTCTTTTATAGTGGATCCATTATAGTAAGTTCAAGTCCATAAAATAGTATATCATTTCATCCACTACAAAATTGTCATCTTTTTATTTATTATTACAAGTTTCAATAAGGCTTAATATATTGAGTTAACTATCCACGCTATAAGGTGATCTTCATCTAGTTCGACAATCCAATTAAGGTAATTTATCCGTATTCGTTTGATTGCTTCCGAATGTATAAGGTAAGATTGCGGAAGAATAACAATTATCCTTGTATATGTATTTGTATTTTTTTAACGTCAAATATACAAAGCTGTCCAGTTTGTGATGCACATCGACACATTGGTGCATACATATATCACCCACCTGAATTATGTTGAATACAGGCATCGTCAGTGTTATCATCGATCATGCAAATTAATTTTCTCTCCAGTGAATTTGATAAAAAAGATTTATTTTTATTTTCGCAATCGCTTATTCACTACTCTGGGAGGAATAATTTGGAGGCGAAGATGACTGAATTAGCTGTCCATGGATTTATCTCGGGTCTGTCAGAGTTATTTGGAAATTAGTTTTCGGTTGAGTTATTTATAAATTATTGGCGTAAAAGCCACTAAATAATGTGTAATATAACTTGTATATGTTGAGGACAACTCTATTGTGGTAAACAACTACAGAAGTAATTATCGCGGCAGATAGAATAGCAGAGGTTACTACCAATACAATGGTTATTAAAATCGTAGAAACCAGGGGTATACAAATATGTTTTCAATAATAATACTAGAGGTCGTGGAAATTATAGAGGTAAAGCTGTGGTGCAGCTTTTACAAAAGCAATAAAACTAGGGGAAACTCAAATAATATTAAGTAATCATTTTTTTGGCACAATTGGAAAACTAAATATTTTCGTAAACGTTTAAATAGTAAACAATGACTCCCAAAACCCTGCGATGGCATGAATAGTGGGAGTGGATTTCATAAAAAGTTTAATTGCCAACTTGACTTTCAAAATCACGGTTGGTTAATAATTTGACCGTAACATTTCAATCAAGATATTAATTATTCAAGTATGCACTCAATATATATATATATCATATTATTCGGTCACACTAAATCAGGCTTACGAGCTTAAAATTGGATTTCTCGGGTGTTCCCGCCACTGCGACCACCACAGCCACAGCAACTGCCAACCAGTCCAGCTCTGCGAGGGTGGCTGGTGATCGGCAACGGCCACAGACTCCAAAGAAAGTGGAACAGCCGCCAGGAAAGCGAACTCCACGACTGTAGAAGTGGCGGCCCTAATGGGAAGGATCGGACTTTTAGAATCGGAGATGGTGAAGGCAAGGGCAAGTGAAGGACAAGCAGAGGCCGCAAGGGATTCCGTTGGAATCGGGACACGCGACGTTGGAGTGAGCGGTGCAGCGAATACATCGCCATGTTACCCGCCACGGGAGCCGACACATAATTTGGAGGCAGCTGCCATCTCGAATGGCAACGATGAGCAAACCTGGATGGACGCCACGTAGATTGCCTGATCTTCCCGATTTCCATAGGAATGGCCAATATTCCTGTGCGTGTTCAGACGACGGCAGCTTACCAGTTTACAGAACTGGAGAATAACCAGAGGTTAGTGAAAGCCCTGAATGGCGACACCCGAGCATCAGTGAAGCCGCTCCTTATCCACCCTAGCAATGTGCAAGCTGTTATGGAACAGCTCCGATTCCGTTATGGACGTCCGGAGCTATTGATCCGTAGCCAACTGGAGAGCGTGCGCGATGTCCAGCCAATTCAAGAGGCCAACATCGCAAGGATCGTGCCGTTCGCCACTAAGGTGACCAACCTGGCAGAGTTCCTGTAGTCAACCACGACCGGCAACCAGCACCTAGGGAACCCAACCCTAATGGGGGAGCTGATTGCCAAGTTGCCGGTGATCAAGAGGTTTGACTGGTCGAAGAACGCGGCTACGATACAGCCGTATCCGACAGTGGTACACCTGAGCGATTGGCTTCATGAATTCGCCAAATTGGGGTGCCTTGTCACGGACGTCGGAATAAAGGAGCACCCGAAGCGAAGGGTTCTGCACGCGAATTCTGTTCGCGAGGAGGAGCGGTGTGCAGACCGCCCCAGATGTTACCCTTTACGTGAGCGACAACTACACGGATCGAGTCCGCCAGGAAGATGAGGTTAAGTTTTTCATGTTTGCAAGAAGGGCCGCCGATGCAACGTCTACGGATGCCGAATGAGGCATCACTACCTTCAGAATGTACGGAGTGACCAATTTGAACCTTCCGATGCAAAGCTTGCGTCGGGAAGAGGTGAAGGCAGGGAAGGCGAATGCGCGCCTGCCTGTGAAGCCGTATAACAACGCGACGCAAAGGATCCTAATTGGACTGGATCATGCACATCTAGGAATACTCCTCAGAACCAGAAGCTATGGATCAGGAGGACCATATGCAGCAGCCACCGCACTTGGATGGGTGGTGTATGGGCCGGTGAGTGGAAAGACCAGCTCACCGCTTCAGAGATCGTGCCTTCTAGCAGTGCCACTGGATAATCTTCTAGAGGAGATGGTCAGTGATTATTTCGAGATCGAGAATTTCGGAGTGAAGCTGGCACAGTGAGTCGCAGCTGGCGGATTGAAGCCGGCGCCGCCAGTTGCAGATGAAGGCCCATTTTCGGGAAGGAGCAGTTGGGGTGTGTGCAGACATCAAGGAGATGTTTCATCAGATATTTATGCATATTACTTCCAGTCCAGGAGAAGGTACTAGGTACTGGCAGCTGGCTTCAGGTTCGGCGTCAAATATCATCGAGTCCCGAGGAGCGTGCTGACAGGGGAACGTGTCCCTACAAAGTTTAGAGAGATCTGGCGGCGTGGAATCAGTTGGGACGAGCCGCTACCAGACGAGTTAGCAGTAGCCTTTGAGAATTGGCGGCAAGGAATGAGTAAAATTGAAGAATTCCGATGTCCACGCTACTACTTCGGCGATGGACGAGTGCGGACACTACAGCTGCAGATCTTTGTGGACTCCAGCCAGTCGGCGTTCGCAGCAGCGGCCTATTGGCGAGCCACATACGAAAGCGGAGACGTGCGGGCGCATTTTGTGTGAAGACGATTGTGATTGTGCATCATCACCATGAAAGGATGTGCCACAAAAACATAGATGCAACTATTGGAGCGATCCGGCAAAAGTTCTGGATAACAAACTTAAGGAGGTTGCTACGGAAGATGAGGAGCAAATGCAACGTTTGCATGAAACGGAGGGCGCGACCAGAGCAGCCCGAGATGGGTCCCCTGTCAGAGGACCGCCTGGATGGCCATTTAAGTTTACCGGCCTGGATTACCTTGGACCACTATTTGTGACTGTTGGACGTCACACGGAGAAAAGTTGAGTGGCATTGTTTATATGTCTAACCACAAGGGCTATCCACTTGGTCCTGGCCCACGATTTGTCTACAAATTCCTGTATAATCGCCATGAGGAACTTCATGAGCCGCCGTGGGCCGGTGGTCAGGATAAGGAGCGACAACGGGAAGAATTTCTTTGGAGCCAATCGGGAAGCCATAAGGTTCAGCGAAGTGTTTGAGCCTGCACAGATCCAAGGCGAGCTGTCGTCTAAAGGAGTCGAGTGGACCTTTACTTGCCCAGCGAACCCAGCTGAGGGTGGCGCCTGGGAAAGGATGGTGCAGTGCGTGAAGAAGGTGCTGGCGCACACGATAAAGGAGATCGCGCCCAAGGAGCACGTACTGAAGAATCCGTTGATTGATGCGGAGAGCATAGTGAACTCTTGTCCGCTCACTCATCTAGCATTGACGGTGGCAGTGGAATCTCCACTGACACCCAACGATTTGCTGAAGGGAGTGCCGGAAGATCCGGACGTTCCCACAGATGACGGACAGGAGTCCGAGAGATTCGCTAACAGGAAGCAGTGTCGCATAGCAAGAATGATGCGGGTTCGGTTCTGGAAGCGGTGGGTACATGAGTACCTGCCAACACTTGTAAGCAGGGAGAGATGGTGCAAGCACGTCGAGCCCATTCGTCGAGGAGATCTGGTGTTCATATGTGATCCGGCCATACCACGAAGAGAGTGGAAACGAGGCGTCGTGGAAGGGGTGTTCACCGGAAGAGATTGAGTACTCGTCAAGCGACGGTGCGGACTATCGATCGAGCTAAGACGACAATCCGTCCCGCTTCGAAGCTAGCTGTCCTGGACGTGGGGATGTCGCGGAACGGATTAGGGCTATCAATAGTTAAGGTTGAATTTAGTATTCAGTATTGTTTGTGTGAGGATTTCTAGGGTCATGTTATTCGGTTTTACTAAATCGGGCTTACGAGCTTAAAATTGGCGGCCTGGGCTAAACCGATTTGCGCCATCACAGAGAGAGGGAAGAGAAACTTCGGTATGTCGGCTAAGTAATTGTATTTCAGGTTAGGCTAACTAATGTACATATTTCAGAATAAAATACTATCTCCAACTCACTCTATTGTTGCCTTTGATATCGCTAACCAAGCGGCGAAATCAACTAGTATTCCAAAGACATTTCCCCGTGATCGACCGAGCGGCGACAATAATAATTAAATTATCCCAGCACGATCCGAAATCAATTAATGGATGATGGCATCATTATAGCCAGCACACACATTGCAACCCAGGAGCGGTGGTGAAGCTGCCTACGTGGACACAGTGAGACCATGGAAGGGGGTTCGAGGCAAGGATATGCAGAGTTTGCAATCTGGCAACCGAGGCGAAAAAGGATCTCGCCAAACCTGTGAGAGTTGGCCTTAGGGCACGGAAAGCTAGAGTCATAGTGTTTTTTCTTTGTGAATAAACGGAAGTATTATAATGTGCTAAGAAAATATTCCGCCTTCATCCAGTTGCAATCGCCAACCCAATTTCTCAAAAAATCCAATTTGCTCAAACGACACCCAGTTTCGTTGGTAAGGACATTCTGTTTATGGGGATAATACTGTCAGGCCTCCACAGTCCGCGAGGCTATGCACGTTTTTTTGCTGGTTACAATGGCATGGTAGTAACCAAGAGCAAAAACCCATCGGCAACTGTGTGCGCAGCTAAAATAAAATTAGACTACGGTTCCGCATCAGCTGCAGAAATTGTTTTAAGTAGACTCTAGCAGTTTTGGCTTCGCTCTTTGGGTTTAGGAGGTAAGCACCATCCTGAAATTAAATGGTTTATTGGCTCAATAAATTAATCCAGAACTCCAAAGGAAATTCAAATAATTATTATTATTATTCATTATTATTATTATTATTTTTGCACTCAACATTATCTGAAAATTTAACAAAGGAGGGCTTTAACTTTATGAAACCACCAGCTTTATTTTATTCCTAATGAGTCTAATATTTATCCGCCCAAATCCTGAACTCCTGGCATCTTATCTCGGATCTGCTGTTATTCGGAGTTACAATATACATACATTTTTTTATCTCATCTTTTTAGTTATTTTTGTTTTGATATGCTATTTTTAATCGTTTAACTAGCAATACCTTAATCTTCTTAATCTCACCATTCGGCTGAGGCCAGTAGTTTTAATCTGCTCTATACCACAAACTTTGCAATATTCTTAAAACTCACTGCTGATATTTTGTCGTCCATTGTCAGTAGTAAGTTGATAGGTCATGTCTGCAGAAAATGACTATTATTGTATCGATCATGGTCGCTGAAGTTATAGAGTGCAGGAATTTAAAATCCATGTATCGCGAGTAATAATCAATGAAGACGGGCAAGAAATCGCCATTTGGCAAGGGACCCAACAAATCGGAACCCACGGAAGGACACATTGGAAGTGGTGTTATACTCTTCGGTGCTGGATGGTTAAATTGCGAGGCTAACAGGCAATCCCTGCCGCAAGGTCTATGCTAGGCCACCAAACCTTGGAGCATAGCTTACGCTTCATTGCGGATTCGCCTGGATGACCTCTATGGTCTAGCTCTAGCACCATTTCCCGCAGAGAAATCCTTTGTTGAAGATATGTTACACAGACGAGACTAGGTGTCTGAGATGTTTTTGTTTCCAGCCTCGAGCGGCTTTTGGTCGGGAACCAACTCAAACTCTAAGCCAGCCAAATAGTAATAAAATTTCTACCACCCATACTAGTGCCAAGCTCTCTTTTTTAGTTTATGAGTACCGATTTTCCACATCAGAGAAACTCTAGCTGGCAGAAGAAATGATCTGGGGTTCGCATCTTTCGGTGAATCGTAGGAGTACTGCTCCCAGCGCCATAGGGCTTGCATCAGCAATCAGACGTGTTCGATATTTTATATTGAAATATAAAAGTATGGTGTTTCAGCCAAGCGAGTTTTTAAATCGATGAACGCTTTTTTTTAGGGCCATAGAAAAATTGGGTATCTTTTCCCAACATCTATTCCCTCAACGGTTCTGTGCGATCGGCTAAATCTGGAATAAACTTCCCGACGTAAGTAGTCAGACCTAGAAAGCTTCTCGGGTCTCGAAATGAAGTGATAGCATCTCCTTTTTCGGGATCGACATTAATTCTCTTGTCTGTTAGAATGTGTCTAGGAATCTTAAAAGGTGTTTTCCAAACACATTTTAAGTCATTTAATGCTACATTATTATTCTTGAATATTGCCCGGACTTTCCTGACGGTCTCGACAGGCTCGTCTTCATTTGATCCAAAAACGATGTCTTCGTCTACATAATTAAGAACTCAAGAGCTGAATTTTTGCAATAATTAATCGTTTTTAGGGGAACAAACCCCAAAGTGCCCGAACCGCATGCATTTGTTGTGTTTTACTCGTCGCGCAGGGCAGGTCAAGTTTTCGTCAGAGTGACCCATTCTACCACATCTACCACACTTGGTACCCTTGCTTGGTTTCCAAGATGATATTTTACTTATTGTCGCTCTTTCTGACTTAGATATCATTGATTGTGATTGCTTATTTTTTTTTATACTCTACAAGCTTTGATTACCTCGTTCTCGATCTTAAGTGTGCGGTTTATTTAATTCTTATTAATTTATTAATCACCCATTTTCCCTAGATATTATCAATCTCAATATCATTATATTTGCTTATGAGAACAAATTCGTATTTTAAAAGTCATATCGGCTATACCAAGATCATTGTAAATAGGTCTAATATTCATTTCATCTTTTTCAAAAATGATATTCAAATTGGCGATGTCACTTATCAAATGTTTTGGTATTTTTGTATAAGTTTGACATGTTAGAATGAGTCTGTGTGTTTGTGACGACGTTTACAGAAGTAATCTCTTACTATTATTTTAAATCATCAAATGTCATAATTGAATGTGGTTTAGCCCTATCTGGACTCGCGACTTTTTCCTTGTCTGAATACGTGAACATGTGTATTCCCTTAATCGGTTTAATCAATTTCATTAAATATTGATACTTGGAATACCTTGTACGATTTTGAATAATGTATATATTTTGAAATTCAATCGAATTTGGCAATAATGGGATATGAGTAAATTTCTCGCTCCTTTCCCGCTCGCCACAAATTTGATTGACATTTCGAACTTGAATTTGCTTGGTGTGTTCTATAAATCGCGATTTTATTGCTGCTGTTGATGTTTTATGAAGGCAATTTTTTCAACTACCAATGAAAATACTAAAAATATTTGGGTATATATTACGTTTTTGTTCAATATACGATTGTCATCGAAACAGAATAAAATATGCAATAATGCTTATAAATTATAAACAGAATTTAAAAAAGAATCAGTATAGAACTGATGGTGGGTTCGGCAACAACCTAATTAACAAGGTACCCATCGAACTTCATTTAACTTCATATCAATTTTGTGGACCAGGCACGAAACTTGCAGAAACGTGGAGATAGGGAAATTAATCCGCTAAATACGATATTGCATATTCACAATTATAAGACTTGAAAAATCGTCATCGGGACGTTGATATATTAGCTAAAGAGCTTGGGAACGTTTTAAAGCAAATGATAGTGATTTAAAAATCAGTTGGTGGTAATAATAACAGTAAAGAGAGACAGTCGAGATCATTAGCTAAAGCGACACGACATTATCAATATATGGAATCAATTACGATGGGAAATGGTCTTTTTCTAAAGCCCTATTAAAAGGGCTTTGGACTATTTTATAAACCTTATTCAGCATCATCATCAAAAATGTAATATATATGCTACCCAAACGATCACTTACCGATATTGATTTAATTGAATTTGGTAAACCGCACTTAAGACAATTTCGCGGTGTTCTTATGCGTGATCGTCTCCCTAAAAAACCGTGGATCAATTAATGTGGGCTAATAAATTTAGATAACGAAGGCGGTATTGGTACGCATTGGGTTGCATATTTTAAACATTGAATATAACTATAGAAATTACCGAAAATTCCATACATACAAATTTTATTTTTAAAATTTTTATTTCGAAAAAATAATAATATATTATAGATTTTTTTTTTATTTTAGCTTATGTCTTTATGACCCCATGCAAGAGTGTGTGTACTATCTTCTTTTAAATAGCGCTTATCATCTTAATAGTTTAGGGTGACTTTTGTATATTCTTGCGTATATAGTTGATGTAATTTCGATTTAAATAAATACATCGTTTCAACTTGTTTAATTTTTTATACAGACATTCTCGAAAATCGTCAATAGTTAATTTTGAAGTCACACTCATTTTTACACCTTTAATTATACCAGTTACTCGTGGAATAAAAGGGTATTTTAGATTCGTTGAAAAGTATGTAACAGGTAGAAGGAAACGTTTCCGACCCTAATATATATATATATTCTTGATCAGGATCAATAGCGAAGTCGATTGAGCCATTTCTGTCTGTCCGTATGAACGCTAAGATCTCAGGAACTATAAGAGCTATACAATTAGATTAGATCAGATTAAGCATGAAGATGTATGCATATATGGTTTATTGTGCCTCAAATGCGAATTGTTCCCAACTAGCCACGCCCACCCTAACGCCCTCAAAAACCGGAAAACCAAAAATGCAAAAATCTCGGGACCTATGACAGCTAGAAAGATTCCTCTGCAACTTGGCACGAAATTTCATTCGGCCACGCCCGCTCTAACGGCCACTAGCCGGGGAAAACTGTGACGTCTATAATATTATTATGAATGCCTTCGTTTGACCTTGTATAACTTAATTCTGTGTACACATGGTTTGTGACGTCACTATTAGTTACTCAACATGCTTTCTCTGACAATAGGTGGCCCCTTGTGAATTGTGTGACGTCATGTAAGGCCTTATAACCTAAATTTCTTTTTTTTTAAATAGGGAAATAATGTTCCGATGTGTATAGAGTGGAAGCCACAGCTTTCCGCGGTTTGTGGGGGTTATAGTGGTCGTGGCAAGATGTGGCAACTTGCGTTGCGTATTAACCTAAGCAATATGCCTGCTTAATCTCAACTTCCTATCTCTTCCTGAGATCTCAGCGTTCACACGGACGGAAGGACGGATGGACAGACGGACGGTCGGACAGACGGACATAGCTTAATCGACTTCGCTATTGATACTCACGATTATATTTACTTTATAGGGTCGGAAACGGTTCCTTCTACCTGTTACATACTTTTCAACGAATCTAGTATACCCTACTACTCTACGAGTAACGGGTATAATTAACAGTATACTAAGACTGCATTCTGTTTGCGCATCCCTCAAGTCGGTAACTGGGTGCGTAAGTCATTGTGAGGAAGACGTGAAAGACGTTGCTCAACCTTGTTAGACCTCTCGCCAGGTGGTTAAGGTGCAACAATAGCTTGTTGAAGTACTTTTCTTATTGTTCTGCGATCACTTCTTTGACTGGTAGAATATTTATGTCGCAGTGTATGTTTTCGGTCCGAACGTACCACGGTGATTGGTGATTGTTCTCAAGAACTTCGACTGAACTCGCTGGATTATGTCAATATTGCTATCCAAGTTTTGCGATGGCATTGTAAAGCTGGGTGAGATTGCAAACGGATTTTTTCGGATTCTGTTGATTTATGATGATGTTAACGATTTCGTTTGGACGAATCTTAATTGGCTCATGTTGAGGCTGAGGCTCATATGGTAAATTCGGCAAAGTAAACGCACTAGTGGCAGGATTTGGTTTGAAGATATTTTTAAGGTGGTTGGCAAACGTGCTGGCTCTGTCTGCGTCACTGGGCGCCCAGCCGCCTGTGGAATATCTAACAGGCATCACGGTTTCTTTCGGTGAGCTCAGAGTTGGGTGAGCTCTCCATAGTGAGTGTTTTGTACTAGAAATTGACAATTGCTCTATGTAGCTGGACATATGGTGGTGGTGGTGGACATATACTTCTTCTTGCTGTAGAGCTTGAGTAATTTGACATGAGGCTTGCCTTAAGCGTTGCTTAACAGATGGCGATCTGTGGTATTGTCACTCTCAACGTCTCAGCGTCGCTTTTCGAGAACGAGCTCTTCAATTTGTAGATTTGTCTCCTTTTGATTGCATTGTCAACTTATAGATTGAGGTGTTGAAGCTCGAGCTGCATAGACGAGAAAAGACTCCAGTGAATAAACAAGTCTACGTTGACTTCATCGTTGAGATGAGGTCTTAGCTCAATGTTTGAGCTAATATCCTTAACCCAATTGGTTTTCTGCGAGGTCAATTTTATAATGAACACGACAGGCGAGTGATCAGATGAAAGATCTGAAAGGGATTCGGTGCTTATGAGATTTTTAGGAATATTTTTGGTAATCACAAAGTCTATTAAATCGGGTGGTTTCTTTGGATGTGCCCCGCCAGTAGGTTGGTGTGCCAGAAGAAACATAGTCGAGCTTAATCTTGGCTTTGATAACTGCATTATAGAGCTGCTTTCGTTTTGCAGTCACAAGACGAGATCTCCAGTGTTCGTGCTTGGCATTGTAGTATCCTGCTGCTATGGAATGGTCTCCTAGTGAGTTGAAAAACTGCATAAACTCATCTTCGGCTATGGTGAAGCGTGGGGGGCAGTATACGGCGGCTAGCGTTAATTGCTTGCCAGTATTTAGGTGTATATTTATGGATGTGGCCAGTAGGTAGTTTTTAGCAAATTTCGTATGATAATGGTGCTAAGCTTTACCATCTGGATGGTTTGTTCCGTAGAATGAATATCCTCGTAATCGAATAATGTATTTGTTTGTAAAGTGTGTTTCTGAAAGCAGCATTGATTGTCAAGTAGGATTTGAGCTACCTCAAGTGTATGCTGCGAAACGCAGTTAGTGCTCCACGTAGATATCCATATGGAAGTTATTAATTGAATTGTTTTGAAACCAGCATTTGAATCAATAGATTTCGGTTTCGTATCAGATCATCCTTAGTTGTGCGCATAAACAACATATATTCCGAAAGTTATTGTTGTAGGCTTCAAAGTTGCTTTTTGGCTGCTACTTCGCACATTTTCCGGCGATTGCGTTTGTGCGGTTCCTCAACTGTAATTCTGCGGTGCAGCACGAACTAAAGATTGTATATAGGGTGCATATAGGGTGCCTATTTCTTCAGGAGCTTATTTTCTGGTTCAAACTCAACCATAAAGAGTGGCTGCGGCTTTCTATTCCTCTTAAGGATATTAAAAACTGTCTTAGCGATAAATCCCTTTTCTTGTTGCGCCTTTGTTATTTCTGCAGGCGGTTCTTTGGACTCTAAGCTCTTAACTACGACTTGCAGGCTCTTGCTGCTTTTTAGCTGATACGTGTAAAATGGTTTTTTACTCTCAGTAAGAAATTTCGATAATACTTTGTAATTATCTTCTGACTTCATTTGAACTTTTGTTTCCTGGACAAACGGTAGAGGTTTAGTACTCTTTATTGTTGGCAATGAGAATGAACCGAGTTCGTTCCAATCATCCTGTATGCTTGCCATGTAGAGGGAGCTAAAATGTATGACTTTGTGTAGCATAATTAATGTGAATTTATTATGAGTTGCTTACATCCAGTATTTACACCATTTGATCGAAAATACAAGAGTGAGAACTGACGATTGTGATAACTGTTTCTCTCCACAAAAAAATAATGAATATTTAATATGAGTTTATATTAACCGAAGGAAAAATTGTGAAATGCAGGGTTTTAAATGTATTATTTCGGAATTAACTAATTTATTAACGACGAAAGGCCAATGTACGTGTTGACGATAGGGAGTTCGAATTTTAACTAACTTTATTCATCTAAACTATGTAAAGAGGTGAAACCAAGATATGAGAGGGAGTACGGCGGCCGAATTCGCCTGAGCGAAAAGGTCCCACTCCCCTCTTTACATTGGGAGACCGAACATTGAAAGAACACCGCCCCCTCTGACCGCCCTCTATATTAAAAGGGCGGAGAGCTCGAAGTCTGTCTGATGGCAATTTCCACATTATTTTTGTTAAGAGTAGGGGCTTGCATCAGAAGCAGCGCCTGCACGAACAAACAATTCGGCGACATACTTTTTGAGCACTACTACAAGAGCTCGGGCACCAGCGTGACAATTCGTAACGTGCAGGTATGACACGTAAGATTTAACGAATTGCGCGCCTTTCGTTAGCAACATCTGTTGTAGCGATAAGAGTTAACCGCGACTTGCGTAACTCCATACATACAACTTCTGAAGCTGATTTGATGTGTGAATTTAGGGGCCAATTGCTTTCTGGACGAAAAAAAGGATGGCCCAGTGAACCAGATGGACGTTACGAGCTTCTCAACGTCACATCCTCGAGACACTATCCGCTGCGATATTTTCATAGAGACGTGTCCCCAAATTGCTTTCTACGACGACTCTTGGATTTCCGCTACTCTGTACTCGAAAACATACAACGACGATTTAGTCCAATGCAGAGCGATCTCGGAGTCAGTCCATAGGTTAT
The DNA here is from genome assembly GCF_018153835.1 of Drosophila eugracilis. Classification (NCBI taxonomy): domain Eukaryota; kingdom Metazoa; phylum Arthropoda; class Insecta; order Diptera; family Drosophilidae; genus Drosophila; species Drosophila eugracilis. The sequence goes on along the minus strand of NW_024572707.1, from coordinate 24,126 downwards.
GTTTGTTCGTTGGACAATTAATTAATGTCCGTAACGATTAAGAAGATTTGCTAAAAGGTGAGCTGCACACAGCTCAAGGCGTGGCAAAGTTTCTTGAGGAGAGCTACTTTTGATTAGACTGTCAGTAATGACACTGTTAAACCTTCAGCAGTTTGATAGCAAACGTAGATTCACGCTCCATATGCTCGCATGGCAGCGTCAGTAAAACCGTGTATCTCAATCGGTACCTGCGGATCTGTGTGAACGAATCGAGGTACCATAATATATATGGATATTTATCTGGCGCCATCTCTCCAAGCTGCATTATACACCGGATCGCCCTAAACGGAGCTGGCGAAGTTTCGTATGTTACGGTATTCAACTTGAAGATCTTCAGAGACTCAGAAGGATCTCGCCTCCACACTAAGAGCTCGAAGTTTCAGTCAGCTTCGTCGACCACCACTTGGCGGTACATCTTTTTAATGTCCGCTGCAAGGGCAAACTTGTACCACTTGGAATTTTACCATTAGTAGAGGACTTGTGTCCCATTGATACATATTCCTCCATGAAATCCAGATACAATTTCTTTAACGAAGGATCTTTTGACAATCTCCTTTCAGGCGACAAAAATCTACGTTTCGCAACTTCATACCACAAAGCAAGAGTTATTGACTCAGATTTCAACGGGAGACGAACCGAAAATCTCCCGAACGTCAGCCTTTGAGTATTTTTCTCAAAGTGTTGTTCACAAAGCTACTGCTCAGGAGTATGGACTTAAGCCGTAGGCGGTAAATCGACTTTGCTTATTATTAAATGAATGGGGATGGCATTCGTTATCCGTTTGTCATCCCCAATAGACAGCAGAGAATCATAAAGTGCTCTGACTGTGTCGATAAGGTTTCTCAATGCTGTAGCTGATGGCTGGGACATTTTCGGAAGATTGAAAAGTGTCGATATATTGTCGACGAAAATCGGACAATAATCGTACACCCGTTTCAGGCTAGCCAGGGATTTGGGGTAATTAACCGCAATGACTTGAAACGCCGTGACTGTGCCTAAAGCGTCGCCAGCCAGACACGATATCAACTGATTGAATTTTTTACTATCGTGCAGAGTGTCATCTTTGTCGACAAACGTTTCAAAAAGGCTTAACAAATTTTTAAATTCGGAGTGCTTTCTACTGAAGATTGGAAGGGCAACGCTCGGGAAGTACGCTTCACCGGCGGAGCATCATCATCTGCGTTCATACACTTGCCGTTGCTTATTAACAAAATCAGTAATGATTTTGCCATTACTGCAGTTTCTTCTAGTTCCTCGCGGAACAAATCCTCTGCGACTATTGCTTCGATTCGATTCTGATTCAAAGAAGCATTTTCAATGTGCGAATTCAAAATTTCTAATCGACATACTAATTCTACTGGGCTTAGAGATAGTCGACCCTCTTGTAAATACTGCTGTGTTCGTTTATTCGTTTATTTTTAAGCGCTTTGATATATTTGCTCGCCATGTTATTGTTTATTAAATTTTTTTTCAAGAATCGAAGAGTGCGATAAAAATTTTATATTAATTCGGAAAATTAATAAAATAAAAAATAAAAAATAAATGAGTGGTATATTCCAAACGTAGGCAAGCAGGGGACTTGTCGATGAATTTTCGAAAAAAAAATTAATTTAATATATTATTTGTTAATTTCTTCGGCACAAAAACAATGCTTGCACTTCCAACGACCGAAAAGAAAATGCAAAAAGAGGTCGAAAGAACTGGTAGCGATATCAGTGCGAGAGTGTGTATGTGTGGTATTCGGCTGGTGGATCTCTGAAATGAGGCTTGGATATGACGGTCACGTGGCAAATTAAGGACAGAAAATGCGCGCAAAAATGTCCCGCAATTTTCTTCGAGCAACAAGTTCCGCTCAGCCACTTCCGTTTTTGGCTCCATGTATCGTTTTTTGATCGGGCTTCTGGAGGCTTCTACCTGCTGCTTAATTTCGATCGACGCGGAAGTTTATTAAACACTTGTTTATTGTTATTTAAATTACGACAATCACGTCGGGGTCACCATGAATAATTTAATAAGAGTTTTTATTATATTACAATTTGGGAAATGCAGGGCTTTTACTTGTGAATTCGAAATCGATTTTATTGCTACGAAAGGGACCGGCGCGTGCGAACGAAAGGGAGTTACAATGTAAACTAATTTATTCGACTTAAATTAACTTATGCTATGGACAGAGATGAAGACAAAACGCGAGAGAGGGAGAGAGGAGAGCGACGACCGAATTCGCCTGAGCGAAAAGCTATATTGGGTCCAGCTCCCCTCTTTACACTGAAAGACCGGACATGGAACGAACACCGCCCCCTCTGATGGGACGACATCCCATAGGATTGCAAAGGTAGAAACGCCAATCTATGGATGCCGCAATGGTACGTTCCCTCCGCTGTCTTCACGTCCTACACTCGGACTTTGCCGTCAGCGCCGACGTGCACTTCCACCACGCGACCGATCCTACACTGCTGGGGCGGCATGTTGTCCTCTCCTACGACGACGAGCGCTCCTACGTCGACGTTTAGGACCTCCTTGTTCCACTTTGGCCGCCTCTGCAGGCTCGAGACTTACTCCCGGGCCATCGCTGCCAAACCCTGTGCTTGTGACACAAGTCACACAAGTCGCCATCGCCGCAAGCAGTTTGGGCTGATCTGGTCCGGGAGCGACGACGTTGGTGGAACCAACAGCGGACCGCCGATCAGAAGATGCCCTTAGTGCTCCGATTGGCCTCGAGTTTAGCACCGCCTACACGCTGGCGATGAGAGTCCCGAGGACCCATGCGGTCAAGAGTTTGTTGCCGACCGACCAAAGGAACAGGTGCTTTGCAGACTTCACACCTGTTTTCCATAGACCGCCGAAGTGAGGTGCTCTGGGCGGTATGAACGCAAACTGGCATCCTTTTTTTGATGCGATCTTTTTGATCTGCAGGCAGACCGTCCTCCTGCTCCTCCAGACGGGCCCGGAACTCTTTCAGGTGGCGGTCTGCGCCGACGAAGTTGGTCGCGTTGTCGCACCACACCTTCTCGACTCACGAACCTTTGAAAAGCCAATCAAAAAGCATCAGTGGTGAGGTCAAACACGAACTCTAAGTGGACCGCAATACACAAACAAGGCCATATACGACTTGTACGGTGGCTTGCCACGATTACGATAGGTTGTGCTAAATGGTCCACAAAAATCAACGCCACAAATATTAAAAGGGCGGAGAGCTCGAAGTCTGTCTGATGAAGTTTCTCATTATTTGTGTCAAGAGTGGCGGCTTGCACCGGAAGCAGCGCGTGCACGAACGGACAGTTCGGCGACATAATTCTTGAGCATTGACTCACCCTTCTTTTTCGCGCAGAAGACTAACAAGAGCTCGAGGACCAGCGTGACAATTCGTAACGTGCAGGTATGACACGTAAGATTTAACGAATTGCGAGCCTTTCGATGGCAACAAGGGAAATTTGGCTTCGTACGGGCACGTACGCAGCACGCATTGGTGCGGAATGAAATAGTGTGGGCCATCTGAAATTTTATCATTAGTATAGGTCATGTGGCCCATTAATACATATTCCTCCATGAAATCCAGATACATTTTCTTTAATGAAGGATGTTTTGACAATCTCCTTTAAAGCGACAAAAATCTACGTTTCGCAACTTCATACAACAAACAAAGAGTTATTAGGTGTGATTTCAACAGGGGTCGAACCGAAAATCTCCCAGACGACATTCTTTGACTATTTATTTCAAAGTGTTGTTCACAAAGTTGCTGCTCAGGAGTATGGACTTTAGCCTTAGGCGGCAAGACCACAGACCAAAATTTCTGCCCCTGCTTTATCTGGCCAACAGAATTTCAAAGAATGAATCTGGGCCGATAAGCATGTAAATTTGTTGAGGCTTGAAGAATAATGGATCTTCCTATTGAATATTTTCAGGAACTCTCCACCCGCTAGTGTTCACCGCTTGATCCGGATGATAACAAGAAATAATTTAAAATTGGAAGACAGCTGACTGCTTCCTATTCGCGACTTCACTATTGTGTGTATTTTTTTGTTGCTTGAGCACTAGTTTCACCAATGCCCCGCAAGCTCATACCCACGTCCTCTCTTTTAATTTGTAGTCTCTGAGCGAGTATCATCGGTCACAAAATGTACTTGTGAAACAGAATCAAGCAACGCTCGAGCCACCACAAATTCTCCACTTTTCGTTATTACGTTCACAGTCGCAAGTAAAACATGCGAAGTGGGTGGAGACTCTTGCGTGGGCGCGGGATGAATAGGAGGCGGCCGCAAGATTTGTATTAGCAGAGTATCTGTGCAACAATGTGTGGTATGAAGATTTGCACACCCTGCACCTGTTCGACTTGCATTTTTAAACAGTGTAACCCTTGGAATGGCAGTTAATGCATAAGGGCACTTTTTTTTTTTTTAGCAAAATCGAACTATTGCTGCACGTTTAGGTAAGCGAAAGGAGTGCAATTTCCTATTTGATGCTCTGCCGAGGTGCAAAGCACACATAAGGCACGGTTGTCCCAGGCACCGAAAAACGAAAAACTATTATTTCCACTCTTCTTCGGGAACGTATTGCTAGGCTGAACATTTTTGGGCTTGGAAACCTCTTCGGCGACCATGTGCTGGTTTCGCCTATCCAAAGCCGACTCTCATTTGCTCCAAAGGGGAAACTGTTCTCCCCACTTTCTCTTTGTTCCTGCATCGACTTTGCTCATTATTAAATAGATGAGCATGGCAATCGTTATCCGTATGTTATCCCCAATAGACAGCAGAGAATCGTAAAGAGCTCTGACTGTGTCTGGGACATTTCGGAAGATTGAAAAGTGCCGATATATTGTCGAAGAAAATCAGATAATCATTATCGAACACCCGCTTCAGGTTAGCCAGGGCTGTTGGGCGCTCATACGCCTGCCTTTGATTATTAGTGAAATGAGTAATGATTTTGCCAATTTTTTCAGTTCCTCGCGGAACAAATCCTTTGCGTCTATTGCTTCGATTTGATTCTGAATCAAAGAAGCATTTTCAATGTGCGAATCCAAAATTTCTAATCCACATTCTAATTCGACTGGATTTAGAGATAGTCGACCCTCTTGTAAGTACTGCTGTGTTCGGGATATACTCCTCCTTATTCCATCTCGTTTATATATAAGCCAATGCCAATTGCAATGCTAGCATAGCTGAAATAGAAACGCCCTTTTACTAAAACCGATTTAAAATCTTAGCAGACTATGAGGTCGAGAAAGGGAAGCCCAAGCCCATGCCTATTTATATACGAGAAAAAAGTTCCTATGTTTTTGTCAACAAAATTATTGAGCTATTGCCATGGATAACTTCCACATAATACCCCTTGCAAAGGGCAACATCCAGGAAACCAAATTAAAGAGTATTATCGAAATATCTTACAGAGAATAAAAGAACTTTTACACGTATAAGCTAAAAAGCAGCAAGAGCCTGCAAGTCATACATAGAGCAATTGTCAACTTCTAGTACAAAACAGTTACTATGGAGATCTCACCAACTCCAACTTCCAACTTCCAAATCCTCCCACTAGTGACTTTACTTTGCCGACTTTGCGACCTCTTAACCCCCAAAATGATTATTGAGCTCCCACACTGAGCCGTTTCCACTCTCATCCAACTTTTCTAAGCCATTGCAAAACTTGGCCACTTTGCAGTGAGGGGGAAAAAGTCAATTATAATAATGATAGTAAAGCCGGGAAAAGACCACACAATCCCCACATCGTATAGACCTATAAGCCTACTCTCAGCTTATCTAAACTCTTCGAAAAATGCATAATGCCTCGCATAAACATATACTTGAGAATACAGGAAGGAATCCCGTCACATCAATTTAGTTTTCGTGAAAAGCACGGAAAAATTGAGCAGGTCAGCCAGATAACATCGGAAATTCGGAACACGTTCGAAAAACGAGAGTACTGTACTGCCATATTTTTAGAAGCCTCGCAAGCATTTGATAGAGTCCGGCTAGAAGGTCTAATGTCCAAGATCAAGAAAATGCTCCCCTACAGCACCCATAAGCCTATGGAGACTTACCTTTACGACAGAAAATTTATTGTGAGGTGCCACACTGCTATATCTGACGATTATACTGTTTGAGCTGGAGTTCCTCAAAGTAGCGTGCTAGGGCCAACATTGTATGTCCTCTGTATAATAGACATCCCGAAAAGCACACGGCTAACAATATCTACGTTTGTCGATGATACAGCTTAGCCGCTCAAAATACCGCAAAAAATCAGATTGGCGAATTAAAGTAAATTAACTAAAATGCAAGCACGTTACGTTCACTCTGCAACACTCTACTCCCGCAATTAAACGAAGTACCATACCTAGGAGTACATCTCAACAGAAGACTCGCATGGCGCAGGCTCATTAAAGCTAAAAGAACGCTCCTAAAGCTAAAAGGCAGCAGCCTTCATTGGCTTATCAACGCTCGGTCTCCTCTTAGCCTTAAATATATAAGGTCCTGGTGTACAACATAAAACCTAATGTACGGCTCCCAGTTATGGGGGAACGCCAGCATTAGCAATATTGACATTGGCCAGCGAATCCAGTCGAAGATCTTGAGACCAATACTACCTGAATTCTATGATGAGCAAATAAGATATCGCAATCTGTTCTGACCTTATGGTGAAAACTCCTTGTTCAGGTAAATCGACTATCTCTAATTTTGAATTGCCGCATTAGTATTGTTCCTTAGTATTGTTCTGTACCTTAAAAAGCCAACTACTTCTTCTGTATAACTCAACCCAGTACGACTTGTTTGGAATAACGGATTTGTACCTACAATTGGACGCACCATTTGCTTTAATAGGCGTAAGCTCACAGCTGTTATCATTGGCTCTTCTCCAGGGCCAACTACCTTCACACACTCTTTTGTTTAATTGCCACCGCTGGCACTTATTTAAAGTTGATTCTGCCATTAGGTGATATGCATGTATTTCAAAATTGTAAACTAAATATTGTGAATCAAGATAACGCATAAATCAATTTGAAGAGGTACTGGAACTATTCTATAAAGCACTGATGCATATCTTCCAAACAAAGGTATTTTTGCATTTATTATTAGCTTCCTATCAACCAATAATCCCCTTGCAGTTAATAATGTATAAACGTCCTTTAGCTCAGTACCTGTTCTTTTTCCTGGCAACAATAAGTTTTCTGACAACATTTCTTTTATTTTGGTGATTTCTATTTTTAACTGACTGGGTTTCAGCATGTTAGTATTAAGTCGTCTATGATTGATGTTTGGTGATCATGTTTGCGTTTATATTGTCCGGCGTAGAATCGACTAATGACGTTTGCTTCTTGCTCAACTCATTAAGGCTACGCTGGTTGCTTACTAAATTTCTCAAATTTTCTTCCATCTGGATCCTATAATCTTCATCCATTATCCCAAATAAAATGTGATATAGGGGTCCCATAAAGCCAAAGTGAGATCGTCTATTCCTTGCTTTACCTTGAGCCATAAAGAGCTTGTTATTCTCTTCCAAGTCTACCATTTGTCTTTCCGTATTATTTAGAACTAAAAGACCTGATCTTCGAACCCATAGAGTTTTCCCAAGCTACTCTCATTTTGTACACTAGTTCTTTCCCCTTTTTAACATTTCGAAATAAGCTTCCATATCATAGTAGATTACTAAATTCCACGAGGATGCTACAATCTCAATGTCCCCCATTGGATCGAAATATATTGCCGAAATCTTATTTATGGTTTCTATTGCATATTTTTGTTTCCCATTATTAGGCAATGCGTTAGAAATTTGACAACTCAATATAAATAGCAACATTGCCATGATAAACCCAATCTTGGACATCTTTGATGTTGCTCTAGTTTGTCTTTTAAGCTCAGGGTCAGCCTCATTTCTGTCAACAGACTTTATTCCTTCCAAGGGACAAATTTTAGCACTGGGCCTTGTGATAAATCCTTCTTGCAACTTTATCTCAACTACTCGGACCTTATCATCATTCTCCTTATGGATCTTTTCCACCTTCCCTAAGGCCATCTTGCTGGATGACAATTCTCATCCTTCAATAATACAATTTGTCCCTCTTCTACATTAGGACTTTCCCTTTTCCATTTGTTTCTTTGCTGAAGTGTATGTAAATACTCATTTTTCCATTTTCCCCAGAAACCTTTTTTCATTTTTTGGATAAGTCTCCACCTATCCAAATTTCCGACTCTTTCGTCTTCCGTTGTTTCGACGATTTCTATGGGAGGTCTTCCAATCAAAAAATGACCTGGTTAAGACCTCTTCTTGGTCCATTTCATAAACTATTGTGTATAATGGCCTTGAATTTAAGCATGCTTCTATTTGACATAAAAGCGTAGACATTTCTTCGTATGTCAAACTAGTATCGCCGATTACTCTTTTTAAATGGCATTTCATTGATTTAACCCCAGCTTCTCAAATACCTCCGAAGTGAGGTCCTGCCGGGGGAATAAAATGCCAATCAATCCTATCCTTTTCTAGCTGCGCAGCACTCATTATATTTTCTTGGATTGCATTAAACAACTCCTGATCTAATTTTCTTGCAGCTCCTACAAAATTAGTTCCGTTGTCTGAATAGATATTGACACATTTCCCTCGTCTAGCAATGAATCTTCTGAGTGCTGCTAAAAGTGCATCCGAAGTTAGATCACTTACCATTTCTAAATGTAAGGCTTTGGTGGCCATACAAACAAATACGGCAACGAATCCCTTAAATGTTTTTTGTCCTCGAGTTTTCGAACATTTAACAAAATAACGACCTGCGTAATCTATTCCAGTATTTAAAAATGGAAATGACATCGTAACTCTACATTTTGGCAAATCGCCCATTATATGCTGAGCTGTATTTTGCCAATACCTTGCACACTTTACACATTCTCTCAAATATTTTTTCAGCGAATACTTCAAACCGAAAATCCAATACTTTGTTTGAATATAATTTCGCATTAGGTTTATTCCTACGTGCAATGTTTCCATATGAGCATTTTTGATCAATAAGTTTGATACGTAGCACTTTTTTAATATGATAGGATGTTTAACTTCAAATTCCGCATTTGAATTTCCTCCTACCTTCCTCCTACCCTAAGTATTCCATCCTTATCCAGAAAGGGATTCAAAGACAATATTTTATTATTGGTTTTAATATCTTTGTTTGCTTTTAGGCACTTTATCTTTTGACTGAATTCATATTTCTGTTGTTTTTTAATAACATTCTTTTCAGCTATTTTCAACTCCTTTACTGTAAGATAAGATGGATACAATTCATTGTGGGTTTTTATCTGAATGAATCTGTTTATGTATGCTACTACTCGTATAAGTTTTTATATACTGGAATACCTTTCTATTAATTTGTAAATAGGACCATTTGTTTCGTCAGTTAATATTAAATTTATTAGTACCGATTCCGCAATTGGATGCTGCCGCGGCCAAAGTTCCCTTGGGTCAGATAGCCATTTCGGACCTTTCCACCAAAAATCACAGTCAGTCAACTGGTTAGAATTAATTCCCCTAGATGCTAAATTTGCTGGATTGTCCAATAAATTTAATTTTACTTTGCCCATTGTTAATCCATGTTAGAGTATTAGTCGAATCACTCCATGCATAGATCTCTAAGGTATTGTCAAGAGATACTTTTATTCTTTGGATTAATTTACTGAGCAAATGAGCTGCGCACAGCTCTAGTTTCGGAATTGTCTTTCTATTTTTTATTGGGTTGACTCTACTTTTGCTTGCTATTATATTTACTTCATTTCCTACTTTGGCATACACTGCTGCAGCATATGCCTTTTCGGAGGCGTCAGCAAATCCATGAATCTGTATAATAGAATCATTACTTGAACTTATCTTGGGATTCGAATATTTTATAAGAACAATAAAGTTTCTTTATATTTCTCGAAATCACTCTTATCTTAACCAAGCTTTTTGAATAAAAAGTTTTCCTAAAATAGTAACTGGTGCCAACCATCCTAATGGATCGTATATTTTTGATAGTGTTGATAACACTACCCTGTTATTAGTGACTTTGGATTCCGTGCAATTTACATTAAATTTGAACAAATCATTTTGAGGTTCCCATTTTAATCCCAAAGTTTTTACACTTTCATTTTCTGCAATACTGAGTACCTTATTAACACCTGTGTCCTCAACAGTTGACAATATTTCAAAATTATTGGAAATCCATTTCCTCAAATTAAATCCCACTTTTTGTAGCTCATGGGAAATTAATTTTATCAACTTATTTGCTTCATCTATCGAATCAGCTCCTGTCATTAGGTCATCCATATAGAAATCATTCCTAATTATTTCACTTACGGTTTTCTTTCGGCATTTATCTGCAATATCTACTAAAACTCTTGTAGCTAAATATGGGGCAGATGCAGTACCGTAAGTAACTGTTGTTAATTTATAATTTTTTATTTTTTGATCTGGAGTATTTCTCTATAAAATATATTGATATTTTTGATAATTTCCATTTATTTTTATTTGACGGTACATTTTTTTAATGTCCGCTGATACCACAAATTTCCATTTTCTCCATTTAATTATAATATCAAAAAAATCTTTTTGAACTCGTGGCCCAACCCACATAATGCCGATCAAACTTTTATTATTATTCGTTTGGTTGTAAGACTTGAATTTCTTATCACTGCCTGGTGCGGTAAGAAATACTTTCTTTACCCTTATCTTGCACTTCAACCATGTGTCCTAAATCCATGAATAAATTCATGAATTTAGTATAGTCAACCTTTAATTTTTCATTTTTATTTAATTTCTTTTCCAGATTCATGTAACGTGCCATCGCTTGTTTTCTTGAAACTCCTAAGGTGACATCTTGTTTAAAAGGAATTGACACTATGTATCGAACATCTGAGTCTATTTTTGTTGTTTTTGTGAAATTATTTTCACAAAACTCAGATTCTATATCATTTTTGTCTTCTTCCTCTACTTCCCAATATCGATCTAACTCATTTATTTGAATAGTTCTTGCTTCGATTTTTTTGTTTCCTTTAGACCTTTTTACATCCTGAAACAATCCACCCGAACTCCAACTCCATTTGTATAATGGGAGTGTATAAATCTGCTCCAACAATTAGATCAATACGACCTGGTTTATCAAAATTGGGGTCAGCTAAATAAAAGTTCTCCCATTTTTCTTTGTCAACATTAACTGTGCTGACTGGAAGAGCCTTCATAAGTTTGGGAAGTATTAATGCTTCAATTTTTAACGTTTTTTGACAATTTTTCAAAATTTCAAAATTTGCGCTGATTCTTTAGTAATAATTGTGCTTTGTGACCCACTGTCAATCAAAGCTCTAAAATTTTCAAAATTTCCTTGAAAGGATTTTATTTGAATATTTGCAGTAGCCAATAATGCCTGCTCCAAAGTCACACATGTATTCACCTTTTCGCTATTTTGTTTAAAATTTATATGTAGCATGCTATGGTGATTTCTCTTGCACAGCGAACACCTTACTTCTCTAGTGCATTTTTTATTAAATGGGTGTTTTAGACATTTGAAACAAAAGAAAGCTTTCTTAACTTTTTCCATCCTTTCTGATGGATTTAACGCTTTAAATTTATGACAATAAAATATAGTGTGCCCCACACCTTTGCAAATGGGACAACTATTTGTGAACAATTCTTTTGAATTGATACTAAATATTTTTTTAACAGGTTTTTCATCCTGAAGTGAGCTTAGCAAACTTAGTCGTTGCTCTAAAAATTCTGTGAAGTCGGACAATAATTGAATTTCCTTTGTTTTTTTGACATGGCTCTCGCATAATTGTAGAACTTCTTTATTAAATTTTTTAATTACTATATGTGCAAAGATTATATCCATTGAATTGACTCGTTTATCGTGTCAATTAACACTCTCAATTGCCTGGCTGAAACATTGAAGCTCAAGAAGGCGATTCAATTGGTCGGAAAATATTTTCCGTTTATTTTCGTACCGCTTGGTCAACAATTCCCAAGCGGCTTCGTAATAATCCCCTTATCCTAACAATAAGTGAGAAACCACATTCCGGGCTTCTCCCTTAAGAGAGGACTTTAAGTAATTAAATTTTAAGGAAGGACTTAGGTTCTATCTTAAATGTATGAGTTCAGTAAATAACTCATAAAATAAGTCCCAATCTTGGAGTCTCCAAAGAATGGTGGTACTTGTATTTTGGGTAGAGTCGGCAACTCGTCAATTTTTTGACTTGTGCTTTACTAGGCACATTTATTATTTTTTTCTTCATATTATTTACGAGTGATGACAGTGATAATGTCAAATTCTAGTTCATCTAGAATATCGTCAAACCTCCTAGCTGTGACATCAGTCATTTCGACTTCTTTTAATGAAACAACTTTCTTCCAGTAAAAATCCAATTTATCGATCCTAATCTCAAATGAATTTACCTTATTTTCCTTAATGTAGTCAAAGCTTTCTTTTAAATATTTTTTTTTTAATTGATCTATCGCCCTTTCCAGTCTGAGCTGTGTGTTTTGTCGCCGATAAGTTGCTGCAATGGTTGTTGTAGTCTCTGGCGTTGATTGCTGATTTTGTTGCTGCTGCTCACACGTTGCTGCTGTAGTCGTTGTAGAGGCTGGCTTCAGATGTCTTCAACTTTTTTTTTTTAAGTTTGTTATGTGTTGATTTTATTATTATTATATTTTTATTTTTGTATATCGTTTTGGCATTATTTTTTCTTTTTTCTTGATCTTCTCTGTTAGCTCATGGAACTGTCATAACTGGGATTTGATGTCGGTTTCCTTTTACTTTCACTTGTCACCACTTTTTCGATGTTTATGGCCAATAATTAATCACCGATTTCGATGTTTATGGCCTCGAAATAAGCCAAATATTTATTTGCGTGATAGCAAATTTTATTAAAAAAATTTTATATTGTTCATCTTTTTTTAAACAAAGAAGAAATTCTTTGTTTTCAATAATTGTGTAAATTTATTAAACAATAAAGATTCTTGTCTATCTTTATGCTTTATTAATTTATGCTCTGATTCTTACCACTGGTGGGGGAAATCTAGAGCCAATTATTTTTCCAACCTGTAGCTTGTTAAGTGTTACCACTTAGGAGGACTTTAAGGTGCTGGTCTTTTTCTGAGTCTCTCACCACTAATGGGGTAAAACGTCAGAGTTGCGAAGGACCAAAATGAAAAGAAGGTTTAAATAAACACAATCTTCATTCGTTGAGTTCTATTACAAAACTGATTTTATTTTTAATAAGTCCTAGCTTAGGTAGCTAACATGTGAATCGATAAATGTTCTTATCTTTAGACCGACGGATCGGCACATCCCCGATGGTCGGAAACGGTTCTAAATGCGATAGAAGATATCTCGGCTACCCCGATCGCACTTATCTTTAAACATACTGTGACCGCTCCCAGGAGGTCAGATTACATGTCAAGTGTTTTCGGCACCGCGTTGTGTCAGGCTCAAGTGGGCGCTGCCAGGCCGCAGCTATTTGGTACAGATACAGATTTTATTACCTAAACATCCGCAGCCTTTACATGTCTAATATAAACATAGTCGTGTTCGTCTGAACAGTTTGTCATAGTTATCTTTTCCGGGTTGTTTAAAATTATTTTGTATGTGACAACGCGTCTGATGCCATATGCATTGTTGGAATTTGGACTGCTCCTACCTAGGAGCTACCTAGCTCCCCCCAACGCCAAACTTCACCCTTCAGCTATACTAAATTATTTTAAAAGGCGTTCTTATTAGTTTCAAGCATATCTTTTAAAAATCATCAAAACATGAATAGAAATGTTCAACGGAACTTCTTATGATGCCAGCCATCTCATTTCCTTTTGAGGCATGTCTCCTACAAAAATACTTCAATCATCAAGCTCATCTTCAATATGAATGCCCCTCATTTTCATCTTCGTTGTTTGAATCTTTCCAATCGAATTCGCCAATTTGTTTGAATTTCGAATTCGGAGATTTTTGCATTTTTGGTTTTCCGGGTTTTGTGGGCGTTAAGATGGGCGTGGCTATATGGAACAAAAAAAATCACATTTGGGGCATCATAAAAACCTACTTGCTTAATCCGAACTTTCTATCATTTATAGTCACCGAGATATCAGCTTTTCTACAAACTGCTAAAAGCGTCTTTTGAGCTTTGTGGGCGTAACAATTGTGGACGTTAGATTGTGATTTGTGGACGTTAGATTGGGCGTGGCAGGAGTGTGCTGCTTAGGGAACTCAAGATAGTTCCTGAGATCTCAGCGTTCATACGGACAGACGGATATACCTTAATCGACTTCGGTTTTGATACTGATCATGAATATATATACTTTATAAGTTGAAAAAACCTCAAGCGAACTTTAAAGTTCGACAATAAAAACCTACAATGTTTACATACGGCCTTGGATAATCTCTTCTCAACCTGGTTTGGGAAAACTTGAGACATAGCATGCCCAGCATGCCCATAGCATCCCGGCTATAAGCAAGCAATGTTAGGAGGGCTCTAAATTATGTGTCCGAAAAGATCCGATTTTAACTGTGTTCTGAGTAGGCACATAAATTTTGGGGGTTGCTCCACAGTAGGGTCAATAAGAGCTCATATGTGTGAGCATATTCGGAGCTGCGGTAAGTAAGTACAAAGCAGTAACCTTAAATTAACGGTGTGCAGATTTATTTAGTTTGAATATTGAAGAAGTGTAAGTTGGACGTGTTATAGATACTCCAGTTACAGTAGTGATCTGTCTGAACCTTCTGAAGACTTTTGGGATAAATTGTCTAATTAAGCTGTTGCATTTAATATTTCTTGATCGGCTATAAATGAGCTTCTTAAGATCTTGTGGCATATATCACCTGATTTAGATTCCAGAACTTTAAAAAAAAAACACCTAAAGATGGTTTTTGTGTCCCAATGAATGGCGGCGAATATATGCAATATGTAATCGGTGATTGCTTGACTGATTTTTTGAAAACTTTTCTTTAAATGAAAAGGCATTATACAATAATATAAATATTGATGGGCTACCACTCTTTACAAGTTCTAACATGCAGGCATGGCCGATTTTAATAAATGTTGACAGAACTTCCCCTGTATTGCTAGCAGGCGTCTTTTGTGGAGGGAACAAGCCGAAAGATATTAACGAATATCTTAATTTTTTTATTCAAATCAAATCATTTCTTAATGAAGATATTTTTACGTTACCTCTAAAATCAACCCTTTTAGGCATACAATTATCGCAATCGCTAGTTATTAGTGAAATAACAATAGTTCATAAAGTAGCAGACGTTACACGAAAAGCTATAATTTTTAATCTTTAGTCACCAGACTGCATAATTTTTATTCCATTAATTCATAATGAATGATTTCACCGAGCAATTTTTAAGCACTGGCAGGCATTCAGTTGAATCAACTTTGGCCACTGAAGTTGCCTATACTCAGCTAACTTCTAGCTATGCGAATCCATTCCCATCAAGTAAGTTTCGGTTTGAATATCTATCAAAGAAAACTTAGTCCTTTTGGGCTTTTTAAATATGTTGCAGCTTATTTACGACCAACTGCAAAAATTAAACAAAGATGTAGAAGGTATAGAATAAAACATTTCAATTTACAGACTAAACCAAAATAAATTTATAAATTATGTATCTTAAAGAACGCTTAATTAAATTGGAAGCTGATAATACTAACATTCAAACTCGCATTCTAACGGAAGTGATAGCACAACGAAAGCTTGTTCAAGGAAATAAGCGTCGTATGTTACGACACTAGATAAGATATCAAAAAAAATTAGTAAAAACTTTGTTATTATTTTAATAATGTAAAGTTGTGTCCCCTTGTTTTTGACTATCATTATTGTAAGAGGGGTTCCCAGGCAATGCAAAACACTAAACGATAAATTCACAAAACTCACGTTTATTTATATATAACATATGCAAATAGCGTCCCGCGACTGCCTTTGCCCTCTTCCCGCTTTCGTTCTCGCTCCCACGCATAGTCACAAAGTGCGAGAGCGATCAGCTGGTTGCTCTCCGCTCCCCGCTCCCAGCTTACAGCACACTGGGACAGGCAGCAAACTTAACATGCCGCTCGCCAATGCTAGACCTACCATGAGAAACCTTCGCTTGTCCGGCCATCCTGGTTGTGGGGTAGAATCTAGTATGGGAAAGTGAACCAGAAGTGTGCGCAAGAAACAAGTTAATTATAATTGAGGTGTGAAAGTGGGGGCGCTTATGATCTGATCGGCAGTGGACAGAGCTTCGACACCGAACGCTTCAACCAGCCTCTCATACGTATCCATCTCCGTGTGTGAAAACGGTAGTCCTTGATGATGACGAGGTCGTCAAGCTGGAGTCCTTTAGCCTCGCGGCACCACTTGGGCCTCTGCTGTAGACGTGCTAGCCAGTCCCGACTCCAAGCCTTCCAGAAATGACGTAACATTGCCTGCTGGATCAGGAACTGCTCCGCGAAGGACTTAGATTGTGGGCGAAACTCAGGTGGAGCATGCAGCGAGTCACCAATCAAGAAATGAGCCGGCGTGAGCACCTCTAGGTTGTCTGCGTCCGCTGTGAGAGGACAAAGCGGCCGCGAGTTGAGACATGCTTCTATGCTTATAAGCACCGTAGTCAACTCCTCATAGGTGAGCCGTCGATCCGCAATGACCACTTCAGGTGATGTTTCACCGACTTCACGTTAGCCTCCCACAGCCTGCCGAAATTGGGCGACTGAGAAGATTTGAAGTGCCACGTTGTCCGTTGTGACGCGAGCTTGGGGGCTATAAGCTGTTCGTAATCTTCTTGAAGCTAACAGTAGAAATTCTTCATTAGATTGTCCGCCCCCACAAAGTTGGTTCCGTTGTCACTGTAGAGGTGCTGAACCATCCCTCTCCTCCCGGTGAATCTGTCCAGCGCCAACAAAAATGCTCCGTGGTGAGGACTGTCACCGCTTCCAAATGCACTGCCTTTGATGCAAGGCAAATGAAAACGGCGATGTACCCCTCGTAGAAGCTGGTGCCCCGCAACCGTGCAGCCTTGAGCTCTATAGCGCCTGTGTAGTCAACCCCCGTTGCAATGAATGGACGATTAGGGGGCAAGCGGCTAGTCTCCCATGAGCTGAGCCGAGGTGGAGGGCTGTGCCCGGAAACACTGGACACATTTCCGCATAACTCTTCGAACTGCTGTAGTATGCACTAGTATTGAATACCCACTTTACAGAGTTCTTAAAGGGTACGCACTGTAACACTTTGTTGCAGTGTTTACATAATTCACGGTCCCGGTCATAAACCCCCAATGGCCGAAATATGAACCGATCGCTATGGCTTAGGCCACTCGCAGAAAGTGCTAGCGTCGGCATAGTTGCATGAGCGGACCGCATGTGCATACTCCTCGCGCTCCTCACATAAGAGGGCATATGTTTATATACATAAGTACATAGATAGCTGTCTCTCTGCGGCCGCCTGCGAGCAGCGCAGCAAAGAGACTTAGCCTTAAAAGAATATTGTAAAGACAATCAATTTAAGCCTTGGAGCGGCACCACTGCTGCTCCCCGAAATAAAGAATAAACCAAGTACAACAAGTTCAGTGGCAGAATTGCCACCATTTGTTCGCTTACCTATCTTACACGTATAGTATGATCATGAGCTGGAGCATTTTGCGATCTCCTAGTCCGAATCCGGCTGCGCCAATTACAGTATCTGCGGATACTGGGGGTAAAATCCAAAGGGGTACTTCCAGTATCTTGGTATACTGCCAGTTAAGTCCAATGAGTGTTTTCAATGTATTTAATATTGTGTTTAATAAAATGAGAACTTTCTTCGTCTTCGGTCAAAATTATAATGAATCTTTATTCATCTACAAACTAAAAAGTAACTTGAGGAATACAGTGGTATATATGGGAATGGAATGGTATGATAGGGAATTCGCATATCTGCCAGATTCGAGTGGGGAATGAGAATCGTCATAGATGGCAGATGGCGTAGCTGATATGTTGGTTTTGCTTACTTCCGTTGGTTCCCAAACTCAGCGTTTATATCCATTGTTTTGGTTAATGACCATTTGTCCGAGTCGCTGAGGCTTGGGGGGCTGCAATGTGTCCGCAACAATGTGTGCTGTAACTCCTCCCCCCTAGAGTGGAGAGAGGGCCATAACGAAGGAATGGTGACGGTTGGCGAGTATGGGAGGAAGATGGTCAGTGGTTTATGACAAAATCGGAGAATGACGATCAGGGTAAGGGTCAATGATATTGCTGAGTATATGGCCGTAAATTTGTAGTGTGTTATATTATTCATTTTGATGATTTTTCCAGCTGCTGAAAGGGCTTCTAGGTGTAATTTTTCCAGTGACAATGTTTTGATCGTTTGATTTTTTACAGGAGTTTATCCGTTTATCCATAAGGTACAGTTCTTTTAACGTATTACGAAAGAGCCATTTAAAAGTATTTCATCGTTGCAGGTTGCTTTAAGGGTGGTGTTCTTTACGTTGAAAATGAAAATAAACCCTTTTTCTGGCTCGAATATGTTCATTTCGTGACCTGTGTCTATTATGTCGCATTTTGTCCCCTTTACGTTATTGACGATGTCTGACAGACATTTGTTGTTTTTTGCTGTCGTATCCGTGTGGATTCCCTGACAAAAGAACTCTTGTTCGACCTTAAGGCAGCTTTCGTGAAATTGATGTAAAGTGAATTGATGTATCGTGTCCCAAGAATTCGGGGGAGATGATGAAATGCAAATTGTTTACTGGTAGGGGTATGATGTGTGTGAACTTATAAATTTTTGTATCGAAAATTGGTATCTTAACGTTAAACAATAGTTTGTTTTTAAAAGTATTTTGGCTTCTAGTTGTTGTAGTTTACCTTTTATAATACCTAGTGAAATGTCAAATGTTTCATCTAGTCTGAGGGCTTTTAATGTGTCTCTTATTCCGGAAGGGCATACTTTAAATTCTTGGACGACGATATGAGCGTCTCCGAGGTGAATGAAGGCGAGGGGTGAAGATCCGTTGAGTCTTTCTAAGGAGAAGGACTGCGTAGTGGAATGGGTAGTTCTGGAATGAAGTAGTTCATTGGGTGTTATTATTTTTCCTGATTATCTTCCTTATTTTTTGCTTGTGTAGTTTTTGTTGTTTGGTTGTTAGTAATGTAACTCCTTTGTCGGTCCTGACTTTGTGTAAAGAAAATCTAGGCGTTATCTTATTTCTCCTATTCTCTTTCCTAAAGATAACATCATCGGGTTCGATTCGTGTCGGTGGTTGCCTATCTTCGTTTAATTTGGTTAACCTTTTTCCGTTTGGTTATCTAGTTGTTCTTGAATTTTGGGGTATAATTCTTAAATAATAGTCATGGTGACTGTCGAATTTTACTGTTTTTTCAAACAAGTGGGTTCTGCCTTGGAAAAGTTCGAAAGGCGTATGGGCATTGCTAATAATCTGTTAATATCTCCGCGTGATCAGATTGGAGTTGGAGCTCCTTTCTGCGGTTATCGACAATTCTATACAGCTCCGTGAATGTTGAATGGAGTCTTTCGACGGATGCATTACCCGTTGATTGTTGGAATGAGGTAATGTGAATTTCTATATTATACTGGGTCAAGAAATCTGTGAACAGATTTCCTGAAAATTCTGCACCCTGGTGGAAGACAAATTTACTGCTTCTTTAAATTCTTCGTCTATCACTATTGATTTTTTTCCTTTGAGTTGTCTAGTTATTGGCTTGGTTATTGCAGCGAAGTCTTTTATAAACTTCCTTTAATAACCCAATAAGCCCAAGAAAGACTTAATTTCCCTAACATTTTTTGGGCATGGAAACACTGAATTGCTTGAATCTTATCGGGATTAGGTTTTACCCCTTCTTGGGTAACAATGTGTCCTAAAAAGTCAATTTCTTTTCTTAGGAAATTGCACTTTGCGGGCTTTATTTTTAGATTCGCTGTTTGTAATTTAGTGAATACTGATTTGATCTCTGTCATGTGGCTTTGCAGTGAAGGGGCAAATATAATAATATCGTCAAGATAAGCAAGGCGGACTTTTCCTATTAGATTCCTAGTCGTTATCCAAGGTGCGTTTTTTTGAGGCTGAAAGGCATTCTTGTGAACTCGTAAATGCCCATTCTCGGCGGTAAACGCCGCTTTGTTTGCATCGCGTGGATTAATCTCGATTTGATGAAAACCACTAGCCAGATCGATTGTAGTAAGGTATTTCGTTTTCCCTATACTATCCAGTATGTCCGCTATGTTAGGGATAGGGTACCTATCCGAAATTGTTTTTTCGTTTAATTTCCGAAAATCTATTACCAGTCGCCATTTTTTTTCCTGACGAGTCAGCTTTATTGGGCACTACCCATACAGGTGCGCTCCAAGGGAAATGGCTATTTCTAATAATATTCTGTTGAAGCATCTTCGAAATTTGGCTTCCGAACTTCTTTCTTGTGTATGAAAGGGTATCTGTTGGACTTCGTGTGTATTGGAACGTCGTCTACTGTAGGAATCGAGTGTTTGAGTTGGTTATCTTCGATATAAAAGAGTTTTTTGAATTGTTTGCATAGTTTAAGTAAATTTTGTGTTTCTTCACTGTTTAAGTTTCCCGTTTGAATGTCTAATTTTGTCTAAGTGTCTGTGGGGTTCCCCGCGAACATGGAGTACAAGTACTCATAGTCCCGTATAGGAGTAATTTAGGCTTGTAATGGTTCCTCTAGGAATAGTGTTTGGTCGTAGTCCGATGTGTTGCAGACCTCAAAGTGTGCGAAGCCATCCAGTGCAGTATACAGTCCCCCCGTGATTGATAAGTCATTGTTTAGGGTTGTGGTTTCGAACAAGAAATTCCCCTCCATTAAGTTTACAGGGAGTGACAATCGTATTTTCGTGTTTAGTGGTATG
This sequence comes from Drosophila eugracilis, assembly GCF_018153835.1. Lineage (NCBI taxonomy): Eukaryota > Metazoa > Arthropoda > Insecta > Diptera > Drosophilidae > Drosophila > Drosophila eugracilis. Next base: position 3,273 of record NW_024572707.1, on the reverse strand, counting down.
GTATGTGTTGTGTCTACCGGGTTTGTGCTTGTTAGGATTACTAAAGAAGCCTGTTTCGTTTCTAGAATAGAGTCCGCTATGTTTATTTTTGCATCAAAGCTAGTTAAAAAGTCCGTGCCCAAGAGACCATTAAAATGTGTATGGAAGTCAAATAAAAAGAATTTTGGTTCATTTGTTGAATTGAATTGTTTAAAGATAACTGAGTCTGTATATACTTCAATTTGGAAATTGTTGAGAACAGTTCGAATGCTAATAGGAGTGTTTAGTTTTTTTAATGTGGTTTTTTGAAACTAAAGCTGGTCTTGTAAAAGAGTAAGTCGATCCGGTATCTATGAGAAATTTGTGTGGGTTAGTTGTAAGAAATTTTGAGGACAAAAGGACAAGTTAGGTAAAGATTTTCCATGGGACTTTTTGTTTAAGAAGCCGACCGGTTGTCCGAGGCTTCTTGTAAAAAATTTGCACCATCGTTGATGTTGCAGGAAGCAGTAGGGGTGTTGTCGTTCGATCTTGAATTACCCCGGAATGGGTTTTGGGTTCAAGATGAATGACTCTCTTGTCGGTTTTGAAATGGTTGTCGTGTCTCATTTCTTTTAGTGTTGTTGTTATCTGATTGTCTCTGGTTCTGGTCGTAACGTTGATATGGGCGGTTACGTTCGCCGGAATTTCCGCGGTGGCGATAACTTTGCTGATCATTAGAATTTCCGCGGCGATTATTATTTTGACGGTCATTAGAGTTCTCGCGGTAACGATTATTCTGTTGACCGTTAGAGTTTTGGTAATAAAAATTCTGTTCTATTTGTGATAATTCGTAAGCCCTTTCTATAGATTCTAGGTTTCGCGATATAATTATTGTTCTTAGTGGACCGTTTAATCCGACTATAAATGCATTGAGGCAGATGTCAGAGTAAAGGGCGTGTTTTTCCGTGGTGTTCTGGTCACCTCGGTTTGAGTCGTTAGTCAATGATACCAGTTGGCGTCTTAATTTTGCTATTGCGATGAATAACTTATGAACGGAGAGTCCGCTTGGTAAGGTTTGAATTTCGCGGATCAATATAGCTTCCGTCTTCTTGCTAGTGTAAAGTCGTTTTTGATTGCTTTGATTTCAACCCAGATGAGTGGTGTACCACACAGGGTCAATGCATCGTTTGCCTTTTACTCTATTCCTAACAGCCCTGAGGATCAATTGTCCATACGCCGTCTGATCTACGGATCAAATGGGTATTAGTAATTCCTCAACGCTAGTAATAAAAGTTTCCAGATTATCGGAGGGGCCTTCGTAAGTTGGCAAATGTTGTACAAACGCTAATATATCTTTCGGACTCAAATTTGTGTTGATGGTAGTCAAGGAGTTGCTAACTGTGGGGCTGATGGACCCCGATGGTCTAATTGGTTCATGTTGGGATTAGAGGGTTGATTTATTTGGTCGTCCTGCTCTTCTTCTTCAAGGACACTTAGGTCTGGCAAACTGCCCTTACTTCTTAAACCTATCCTTCTACTAGTTACGCTAACTTTTTTTTAACATTTAGTTACCTTCCCTATGTTATAAGGATGTATCTTAATATGTAATTGTAGTGTAATATGTTTATATCTTATTATTAATATGTTTGGTATTTGTGTAGATGTTACTTGTTGTAATTGGTTGTTGTGTATTTTCTCGTTGGTATCCACTCCCTGTGTTGTTTTTCTTAGTGTGGACTGTAATGTATATATATATAGAGTTAGTGATTTGTTTTAGATTTGGTGATATAATTTACTATAGGCAAGTGAACATATGGCGACTAAAAGAAAGAAGTGAATATTTTCAAGCGAGATATAATGACGTAATTGTCTGGATCCAATTTCCCGCTTAGTGTACAGTTGGAGATACCTATTTATTTGCAAAGCCACATCAAACAAAAACTGCTTATGCGACAACTCTAGTTCAAGAGAACCCGGTGCCTTATCAGCGTTTGATGTGCACATATTCGGTCACGAATTTTAATATTTTACAGTTTATGTAAAAATTTTCTTTTTATTCGTTGGTGACATGGTCCCGGTGCCTTATCAGCGTTTGATGTGCACATATTCGGTCACGAATTTTAATAATTTTAATTATTTAACAGTTTATGTAAAATTTTGTGTATCATCGATTATGTGGTCCCGGTGCCTTATCAGCTTTATGGCTGTTCGCATGAGTTCTCTTTGCATATTCGGTCGCAACTTTTGTTTTTTTCAGAACATCCTCTACAGCATTTGATTGTACACGTCGCAACTTTTGAATTTGGTTCGTCACTTTTCTTCTTCCTTTCTCTTTATATTTTTAAGTAATTAATTAAATTTTTTTTATTTTCCCTTTAAATTTTTTGCCACCATTTGTTCGCTTACCTATCTTACAGGTATAGTATGATCATGAGCTGGAGCATTGTGCGATCTCCTTGTCCGAATCCGGCTGCGCCAATTACAGTATCTGCGGATACTGGGGGTAAAATCCAAAGGGGTTCTTCCAGTATCTTGGTATACTGCCAGTTAAGTCCAATGAGTGTTTTCAATGTATTTAATATTGTGTTTAATAAAATGAGAACTTTCTTCGTCTTCGGTCAAAATTATAATGAATCTTTATTCTTCTACAAACTAAAAAGTAACTTGAGGAATACAGTGGGGAATGAGAATCTGCATAGATGGCAGATTTGGCGTAGCTGATATGTTGGTTTTGCTTACTTCCGTTGTCCGAGTCGCTGAGGCTTGGGGGGCGGCGATGTGTCCGCAACAATGTGTGCGGTAACTCGGGCACAAAACACTAAGTAATGTAAAACAAAAGAAGCAATAGTCCACTGCGGCGATAAGTCCACACCATTGGGTAGCTTATTCGCGAGTGTAAAAATTGCAATTTTTATTAAATAAACACAGATAACCGCTGCGGCAATTAATTTGCGAGCGGCAAAAATTATAAATCTGTTTTGAAGATAAAAACATTTTTTCCAATTATAAAAAATGTATCGTGTAAGTGGCAATCTGCTGGAAAGGCTAACGGATGTGGAAACAGATTGTGTGGCAACCGTACCTTAGTAGGCGCAATGTCAAAACGGATAAATACGGATCACCGCGCCGATAAACACAATTACACCAAAATAAAAAAGCAAAAACATGAATTTTATTAAAAATCGCACAACGCTCAAACGAAAATCACAATTTTTTTTTGAATAAAAAGTAAACCACATACTTATTCTAATCTAAACAGAGGACATTGAAACATTGATACATTGATACACTGAAACATTGAAACCACGCAAAAAA